>NC_136018.1:420983-438483 GCF_048128805.1 Centroberyx gerrardi | reverse complement strand
CCTGCTGATGACAGCCAGCTCATCCAACCAATCACAACACAGTCCTGCGTCATGGAAAGACCCACAGCCAATGAGGAGGCAGTGATGTCCAGGTTTCACCAAACCACAGAACCACCACCAGCATTGACCTTTGACCCCAAACGATGGCTTAGATTTTTTACTTTTTTTTTTTACCGAGCGGATTGTCAGGGTCGCAGTTGGACTGTTGAGCGCAGCAGGCTCAGTGTTTACGTTCTACAGCGCCGCTTCCCCGTAACTATGGTAACCGCTACATACTGTAACCACGGAACCAGCGGTGGTTCACTGCCAGTCCACTGAGTTGTTTGGAACCCTACAGAGGAGAGGAGAGGAGAGAAGACAAGAGAAGAGAAGAGAAGAGAAGAGAAGAGAAGAGAAGAGAAGAGAAGAGAAAAGAAGAACTTTTTCTGGACGGACGGATTCGTTCAGCCAATCAGATCGTTCCTCCTGTTCTGTAGAAGCGAGCGGCGAACACAGAGACGACGGTCCGACCGGAACAAAGAGAACCAGAGAAACCTGGTGGAGCGTTGGGATGACTGGAGGTTTCCACTGTTTCTACTGTAGAGTCTGTTTCTTCTTCTGTTCTTCTGCCTCGCCGCCATGTTGACGCTCACAACAAACCAACACACACACACACACACACACACACACACACACACACACACACATCTATCAGCAGTAACTCTGTCACTGTTCTGATCCATCAGTGCGGCTGCATTCGTCTACTGACCACACACACACACACAACGCAGAGAAAAACTAAAATGACACCGCTGTTCTCCTTTAACCCTAAAACTACTGAAGTCACAATGAAACGGCATCTTGAGAGCAACTTACTTCCTTAATGTGATGCATTTCCTATTGAAACAGGATGTGGGGGCGGGGCTTAACGCAGGGAGGGATCATTCAAAAGTCAATCAATGCAGCAGTTTGTCTCCTGTCAGTGTTTTTAATGTATTTTTTAAAAACAATCAGAGTCTGAGAGTTCAAACCTGCAGCAGAACAGACAGCAGGAGCCTCTGACTGTGAAACACAGCGCTGGGTTTACACTCTGAATCAGTGGTTCTCAACGTGGGGTCCGGGGACCACCAGGGGTCCTTGAGGGGGTTCCAGGGGGTCCCCAGCAAACTTCATCACTACTTAATTTACAAGAAGTGAACACAGTTAGAGAATGTAGAAGAATGACTGTTCTGATCATAGTTTCTCTGTTATCTCTCTACCTGCAACACAGACAGTCATGGAGTTCTGGACAAAATCATCTGACAAAAAAATAATACAAATATTCTCAGATTTGGGTCCGAGAGACAAAGTCTCATCAGATGGAGGTCTGTGGCTCTAATGTGGACCAAAGTAGAGTCCTTGATATGAAAAACGTTGAGAATCACTGGTCTAAATGCTCTAAAAAATTAAATGACACTGGTTTTCTCTCTTACAGTGGCCTCTGTTCTGGATGTTGCGGTCTCTGTAAACCTGTGTGTGTTTTGATCTCTGAATCAGGTCAACACAGAGGCAGCAAGGCCTTTAACAACCTGCAGACATCACAGCCTCCAAAACATCCCACCTGTCCTACATGTAACTAACAGACAGAGGGGGGGAAGAACACAAACTCCTTACTCAGGTCAAAGTGAAAATACTCATTGAAAACTATACTCTGGTAAAAGCTGAAGTACCGTTTCAAATCCTTTACTCAAGTCAAAGTATAAAAGCACATGGTCTTTAATTTACTTAAGTATAAAAGTAAAAGTTGTCATCTAAAAGAGTATTTTCTGATGTTCTGAACTCTGAATCCCAGAGGAGAGTCTGCAGCTGAATTCATGAACGTTATTTCTCTCTCTGTTGTTGCTTCTCTCTTCTTCCTGTTGCTTCTCTCTCTCTCTTTCCCTCCTTTTTGGTGTCGCTCTGCCGAACAAGCAGCCAATCACATTTGGCGCTTGATCAGCTGCTTCCTGGATGGAAGCGGTCTGATGCAGAAAATAAAAAAATAAAAATAAAAAAAACAGTTGATGATTTCCCGAGAGAGAAACGAGTCTGTTTTGAAAATGTAGTGAGAAAAAGTAAAAAGTCTGAAGAGAAAGAAAAACTGCAGTAAAGTCCAGATACTTGAACATATAAAGTATTTTTACTCTGTTGCTTCCCTCCCTCCCTGCTGAGCGGTTCTCCCAGTCAACACTTCATATTTACAGTAAATCCAATGAGACATGAGCGTGGTGATGACATCACAGGGGGTCGAGCCCGCGGCCTTCAGTTTGATTGACAGCTTCCCTCAGCAGACGTTCAGAACCAGAAGCTGAGTGAAGGAACGGAGTTGCTCACAGCAAGTCGACAACATTGCCCTGTTGCGTTGCCTCTACATGTTGCCTGTCGCTCAGCTACACCTGCCTCATCTGGACAAGACCGCACAGCCTCAGCCGCTGGGTCCCAAACTGGGGTCTGAGGACCTGCAGGGGGCCTTGAATAGGTCCAAGGGGGGTCTGCAGCAAAACTAGGAATAGTTTAATACTGCACCAGGCAATATGGTGGAAATCAATATCATGATAATCATACGGATTTTTCCCGATAAAATCACGTCAAATAATCAAATTAATGTTCATCCCATTGAACTGAATGGTAATGTTAGGGTGTGATGTCAAACGAAACTGACATTTAAGTGGTTCAATTGTTTCATACCTCATTTTGTCACTTTTTAAATAAAGTTAGCTTGTTTTCATCAGTTCAGACAGCAGAACTGTGTGTCATGATATCAAAATATATATCAACATATCACCAGATCATCAGCATATGATTCACTGAAACACCAGAAAGCAGAATACTGAATTATCTGCCAGCCTAGTTTAATATCAGCATTACTTCATTCAACAGTAATGAGCACTAGAGCGGAACAATTAATTGGGGAAAAGAAAAATCGAAATCTCAATATGAAGTTCTGCAATTTCCAAATCTGAGAGTTTGGTCCAAACTGGATTTGTGAACAAGGAAACTCAGTAAACCTGCACACTGGCATCTAGTTGTTGCTGGTTTTTTTTTTTAGGTTTTTTTTAAACAAAATCACTTTTCTGTAAACAATTTTAACGTTCAAACACATTTATAACGAGAAAAACTTGAAATCGCAACTGCAATATTCTGTCACATATTCACAATGAAGATTTTTTTTTGTCAGCATCTTCCACGAGGAGAGAAGCTGAGGATGGAGGAGTGCTTCCATCCCAGCTTCTCTCTCTGCAGCTCAGGACCAAATGGTTTGCAGCAGCAGCAGCATGCTGGTTAATGTGTATCTGCTCTCTGTCCTTCACATGAACAAGTTTGTTATCAGCTGAGAGAGAGAGAGAGAGAGAGAGAGAGAGAGAGAGAGAGAGAGAGAGAGAGAGAGAGGCAGCACACTGTGGCCCGAACTGCTGCCAACACCACAAAATAAAGTAGCAGGAAAATGTAGATATGAAATGACGAGATGTTCTGCTGCGGCTCAATCTCCCAAGTCCCATGCGAGTGATATCACTTATGACAACAGTTATTTTATATTACAAGTATTTGGATAATAATGAATCTGCAACTGAATAGTCAAATGATACTCCAATTCAATTTAATGTCCAAAAATTAAATGGCTTACGCGACAGATATCACTCAGTTATAATAAATCAGTCGTTTTAATAGTGAAAACTGAGTGTAAATGTGTTCAAACAGCGCTGTTAGCTTCCTCCGGACCGCCCAGTTGACTGATCACTTCTGTGTTAGCATTAGCATTAGCTAGCGGGCTAGCTCTTAGCGCGCACTACAATTGAGTGCATCCCGGCTACATAGCGAGCTTTTCCATTATGCGACATTAAATCATCAGGATTAACATTGAGTTAATACAGGAAACTACCAAAAAACTGAAAACTAAACATGCAGAAGTGTCGAGAGAAAAGGAAAAAGCCCCTTACGGAATTGATGCAATTCTCTTTTTCCTCTCCAGCTTTCCAGCCAACTTAAACCGATTTTTTTAACTCCAACAGCGAACTTCTCCGAAAGATAACATCTGTTTCATAAGTCTGGCATAATAATATTTTCCGACGAAACATTCCTGTTGACAATGGAAGGAAAAAAGGGCGATTTTCTGCTCTGAAAATTTGCGAAAAATTAAAGTTGAAGCGGTCGCTCCGTCATGGAGGCCATGTTTGGGAGCGACCGAAGCACCGCCTGTCAGCGACAGTAGGAGAAGTAGGTCCCACAACACATGAGTTAACGTGCGGGAGCACAAACGATTCTCTCTTCCGCATGTATTTTGTATGTGAGTAAAAATGACATTCAACCCGGAGTGAGTGTTACAGTGTGTGTCGCCATGTTTGGGTTAGACCGGTGTAATTTGTGTTGTGTAAAAAGTGTGTCTGACCCCGCGGAGGGATCCGTTGGAGAGCTGCTCGGGTGAAGCGGCCTCTGTCATCATACCGGAAATTCCGGAGTGGAACCTGTCAGCAAACTGGAGCGGAGCTACAGGACTGCTGCCTGTCTCAACTGTCAGTAGCAGTGGTAGTGGTAGCACGAGTAGTAGCAGTAGGCTAGTAGTAGTAGTAGCAGCATACTGCTACTATACTGCCAGTAGTAGTAACATGTAGCAGTAGTAGTAGCAGTAGCAGTAGTAATAGCAGTAGTAGTAGTAGTAGTAGTAGTAGTAGTAGTAGCAGCGCTACTATACTGCCAGTAGTAGTAACATGTAGTAGTAGTAGTAGTAGCAGAAGCAGTAGAAGCAGTAGTAATAGCAGTAGTAGTAGTAGTAGTAATAGCAGTAGTAGTGCTACTATACTGCCAGTAGTAGTAACATGTAGTAGTAGCAGTAGTAGTAGTAGCAGTAGTAGTAAGTAAAGTAGTAAAGTATAGTCTTTCTCTCCTAAAACACTTTTCATTTCTGTCTCCAGTAGTTTGTTGTGTTTTTCTTCTTGGTGGATAACTGGCCAATCATATGTTTGATAAGAGAAAATGTTTCAGGATGTAAAACATCAGCGGTAAATGTCAGGTTTTGGTGTCAGTCCCTCAGAATCAAAGAGCGAGGGCTTCTTTCTAGAAGCCGCCATTTTGCACCGAGAGACGTTCAACAATCATACAGGGAGAAATCCATCGTAGAGGCAGAGGCATTTCCAGTCTGCAGTATCAGTCTGCTGATTTGTCCTAAAACACACCAACAAAAACTTTAGACTGAAATTTTAGAAATTAGTTGAAAGAATATGACATTGTCTTTAAAGTGAAAATAAGTAATGTACCATTCATACTGCACCATATCACAAGCAGGCTCTGGGGATGATAGGGTTGGTGATCAATACCAATAACTCAATGATTACCTGACCAGCTGCTGAGATTTCTGCCTTTCAAAACTCACTTTCTAACTGTAACTGGACAGTCACAGGTTTGATTCCCACGGCAGCCATGTCACTCACACACACACACACACTCTGTTGTGTAGGATGTTTATCTGCTGTCTCACCTCATGACACTGGATTACTCAGCAGTAAGGACAAAAGATGACTGTTGGGGGTATGGAGTGTGTGTGTGTGTGTGTGTGTGTGTGTGCGTGTGTGTGTGTGTGTGTGTGTGTGTGCGTGTGTGTGTGTGTGTGTGTGTGTGTTAATGAGAAGATACCAAAATCATCCACGTGTCTCCTGTAGATCACTTTAGCATACACTATGTTGAGTGATATAGCTCCATGCTAACACTTTAGGCCGCGGCCACACTGATCCGATGTGTCTGTCCGTCTCTGTTCATGTCTTATTAACATTAATAATGATTGTGTATGTACCATGAAGCACGTCTCTCAGTTTACCTTTCAGCCGTTCTCTCCTACTGATGTATTTGAAGCATTGCAAGCCATTGACACCAGGAGTTCAACAGGAGAGGATAAATTGGATCCTTTTTTTCTAAGAGTGTCCGCTCCATTTATCACAGAGCAATTAACACATATATTTAATCTTTCTGTCACAACAGGCATATTTCCTAGTGTTTGGAAGTCGGCCCATGTAACTCCGTTACATAAAGGAGGTGATAGAAATGATCTAGATAATTACAGACCAATCTCCAAATTATCTTGTCTAGCAAAAATCCTGGAATCTTTGTTAAATAACCAACTCAAGGCATTTCTTTCAAGTCACTCTGTATTAAGTCCGCACCAATCTGGATTTAGAGCTAATCACAGCACTATTTCAGCAATTACATTAGTTACAAATAATATAGTTTCCGCTCTAGACAATAAGAAACATTGTGCTGCCCTTTTTATAGATCTGTCAAAAGCTTTTGATGCAGTTGATCATCCTTCGCTCTTACAAAGGTTATGCAGTATTGGCTTTGATGGAAAGGCTTGTGATTGGTTTCAGAGCTATTTGTTTGAGAGACTTCAGTGTGTAAAGTCAGGAAGTGTCCGGTCTGAGTTCTTGCCGGTAACAAAAGGTGTTCCGCAAGGTTCAATTTTGGGTCCTATCCTCTTCACCATTTATATTAATGATATTGTCTCTTCATTGAGTGGCTGTCAAGTCCATCTTTATGCTGATGACACCATTGTATATTGTATTGCTGATTCTGTACAACTAGCCATTGAGAACCTGCAACTTTCCTTTAATGCTCTACAAGATGCTCTTATTAATCTTAAACTGAGCCTTAATGCAAATAAAACAAAATTCATGCTGTTTACTAGAGCCAGTAATATTCATTACAATAGTACGCATATATCCGCTGCGAATGGATCTAACATTGAGGGAGTTACTGAATATAAATATCTTGGCATCTGGCTTGATGAGAAATGTACTTTTAAATACCATATAGACAATCTTGTCAGCAAACTGTGTCAAAAAATTGGCTTCTTTTACAGAAACAGAACCAGTTTCCCTATGATTAGTAGAAAGAGGATTGTTGAGGCAGTTTTCCTATCAGTGTTGGATTATGGGGATGTAATTTACAGAAATGCTGCTCCTTCCACTCTTAAAGTCGAGATGAAACGGCATTTCGAGTATCTAACTTCCGTATCGTGACGTATTTCTGAGTGAAACAGGAAAGACAGGCGGGACGTAACGTTGGGAGGAATTTGATTTGAACGTTGAAAAGTGGGCGTGTCATAACACCCGAAGACACGCCGAAGTACCGTGCTGCTGCTAGCTAGCTAACTAATGAATCTTAGCTCTGTGCGCTAAAAGTTGAAGATTGATTGATGGGTGGATGTCATGATATTATTGTTTGAAATTAGTTACGGGCATGCTTACGTAAGCACACGGCATATTTTGTTTTACAGGAAGAAAACATGATTGAATTTTGATATAAGAATACAATGAAATTGATTTTTGGTATTTTTTTTGGCATATATTGTTAAATAGGTGCACAGTATGACCGGGGATGTGATCTAAAAGGGTTAAAAAGGCATTTTTCATTTCATCTCGTCTTTAAACCCCTAGACACGGTCTATCATTCTGCCCTCAGATGTATTACTGGTGACAGCTATGGGACTCACCATTGTATCCTGTATGATAAAGTGGGTTGTTCTTCTCTGGCAGAGAGGCGTAATAAACATTGGTATTTGTTTATATATAAAGCCCTTGTTGGAAAGCTGCCACCTTACATCTCAATGATGCTGGACTGGAACTTTGGACCCTATCAAACTCGCTCAAATGACTTGTTTATGCTTAAGGACCCCGGGCACGGTCTAAATTTGGTAAGTCAGCCTTTTATTTTAGTGCCCCTAATTCTTGGAATGATCTTCAACACACACTAAAAATCAATACTCTACTAACCTATGGACAATTTAAAACCATGATCACAAACCTCCCTGCCGCAATGTGTAACTGTTTTAATTGATTTTCTTTATTCTCATCTATGTCTTGTCCTATTTATTTTTAACTTTTATCTTGTCTGTAACTCGACATCATTGTAAATGAGGTCAACCTCAATGGTTCATCGAGTTTAAATAAAGGTTTGAATGAATGAATTTCAATTCATTTTCAATGACAGCTGTCCGTTGTCCGGGCAACGCTGATGACGCGTCCGTCTCCGTCAGATTTCCGTCCGTTTTGACCTGACGGAGAGAAAGTTCGACCCAGTTGAACTTTTTCTGGACGGACGAATCCGTCACTGTTTAACAAATCAGAGGCATTCCTACTTTTATTTATTTTTTTAAATAGCAGCAAACGCGTTGACGTTCTATAACCCCATATATATATATATATATATATATATATATAAGCCCAATGGACAGAAATCTATCCGTCAGTAATTCTGCCCTAACCCTATCACCACAGCATACACTATGTTGAGTGATATAGCTCCATGCTAACACTTTAGCATACAAGCTACACATGTTGGTTAAGCCCGTCGTTGGAGCTGAACACTGTTTCTGATGGAATATTTATTCAACATCCAGCTAACTGAGTGTCAGAACAGTTTTGGTACATGAATGGTGAGCGGTGGACAGGAGTTGATATTACATACACATACTATCAGTAGATAAAGAGAAGTAACCTGATTGGCTCTCGCTCCCCACCCCAAATGTGCACAGCAGCATGTGGCTTTGCTGGAGCCAGCGCATAAACAACCACAGAACATAGCAAGATAGTGATCCATAATGCTAGCTGCTGTTGTCCTGGAGCCAATGCAGCAAGATAGTGAGCTATGATGGTAGCCATAGAGCCAATGTAGCAAGATAGTGAGCCATGATGGTAGCCATAGAGCCAATGTACACTAGATGGCCAAAAGTATGTGGAACCTGCTGGTCAAACATCTCATTCTTCAATCCTGTTCATTAATATGGAGTTGGTCCCTTTGCTGCTGTAACAGCCTCCACTCTTCTGAAATCTTCCAACTCTTCTGTTGGATCATCGCTGCTGGATTTGCTTCCATGCAGCCAGCAGAGCCTCAGTGAGGCTGTGATGTCAGGCGATCAAGTCCGGCTTGCAGTCCGCTTCCACTTCATCCCAAAGCTATTGATGGGGTTAAGGTTAGAGGTCAGAGGTCAGAGGTCAGGTTCTGTACAGCCGCTCAGGTTCTTCACACTGATCTAACAAACCATTGTGCTGGAACAGGAAGGTTCTTCACCAAACTGTGTGGAAACACACAATCATCTAGAACGTGACTGTCTGCTGTAGCGTTCAGATTTCCCTTCACTGGAACTAAGGAGCCGAACCGTGAAAAACAGGCAGAACATTATTCCTCCTCCACCAAACTTTACAGTTGGCACTCTGCATCTGCTGGCATCCGCCAAACCCAGATTCATCCGTCAGACCGCCAGATGGTGAAGTGTGATTAGTTGCTGCAGAGTCCGATGGGGGCGAGCAGCGCTCCGGTCGACTCTTGGAATCACACTAAGAGCAAGGCACTGAACCCTCAACCCGCTCACCTCAGCCTCACATAAATAAGTAGGATAGAAAAAAAGATTATAATACAGGTAAGGAGGGTGGAGCTAGAGATGAAAACAGAGAGAGAGAGACATATAGGAAATAAGGATCCAGTTCACTAAGCACTGCATTATAATCTTGATCTTAGTCATGTGTTTGGCCACAGAAACCCGTTTTCTGAAGCTGCAGCTGAACAGTTCCTGTGCTGATGTTGCTTCAGAGGCAGTTTGAACTCGGTAGCGAGCGTTGGACAGACGATTTGTTCGCTCTACGCTCTTCAGCGCATTTGTAGAATCTGAGTTTTTTTTAATTTTTTTTTTTATTTAGTGTAGAAGGGGAAGAAGATCATTTCATGATAGGTTAATTCAAGTGGGGTCCAGGTGTAACCTGAAGAGACGAGTCTTCAGTCTCCGGGGAAAGATGGGCAATGATTCTGCCGTTCTGACACAAGGGGGGATGAGGGGATGAGAAGAGTCGACTGGGAAGAGCGACTTCTGAACCCATGTAGCGACGGAGGGGCGAGGCGACCTGCGAGGGGGGAAGAGCGGAGCGAACAAGGCGGGGTTCGGAACCTGACCAGAGAACGTAGATAGGGAGGGGCGGGTCGATGTTCTGTCCTGTAGGAGAGACCAGGGTCTCAAATCTGATGCAGCAGAGATGGAAGAAGCCAGTGAAGAGACCGGAAGAGAGAAGTGACATTAGAGAGTTTTGGTTGGTTGAACGGCAGACGGCTGCAGCGTTCTGATTGGCTGTAAAGGTCTGATGGCAGAGGGTCGCCCGGCCAGAACGGGCAAATTCTGATGTTGCAGAGGGAAAACCTGCAGGAGCGGGTCGTCAGAGCAGGAAGCTGCTGGTCCAGGATCAGTCAGAGGTTCTTCAGTCAGAGAGGAGACACAGTGGAGTTGTCATGGTGATGGAGGATCAGTCAGAGGTTCTTCAGTCAGAGAGGAGACACAGTGGAGTTGTCATGGTGATGGAGGATCAGTCAGAGGGTCTTCAGTCAGAGAGGAGACACAGTGGAGTTGTCATGGTGATGGAGGATCAGTCAGAGGTTCTTCAGTCAGAGAGGAGACACAGTGGAGTTGTCATGGTGATGGAGGTCTGTGTGAGGACAGGCTGTCCTCTTTCCCAGGGAGAAACAGGAGCTCCGTCAGTCAACATGGAGCTTGAGGTGGAGAACAGACATCAGAGCTCTGAGGAGACGCTCCATCAGTTTGTTTCTGAGGGGGAGGAGAGGTAGAGCTGTGTCATCAGCATAGCAGTGACAGGAGTCATGAGGAGATCCCATGGCCGAGGGACAGAACCAGATCTCCCCAGAACTACACAGCATGCGTTCTGTTTGTGTATCTGAACTTGTTGTCCAGTTGCAGCTCGGCAGTTTAAACTGCTGCAGCGGCTCTGTTATCGTTCTGTCCGGTCTGGTATCTAGGATTTTACCTCTGGGTAAGTGAACACAGTTATCTAGTTTTGCTTATTGTTCTATAAACAACTCAAGTTGTACTGTGAGGAACATTAATGCACCACAGAGGAGTACTTATGTCACTTTTCTTTGAGAGTGTAGGCGTAGGTTTCCTAATAGAAGCTTCTCAGCGGCTCCATAGATAAGCTCATCTCCAACATTTATTTAAGCGACATTGGTTCATGTATCCTCTATTTTGTTATCTGACATGGTGATAAATAACAACAATAAGCAAAATCTTGGCATTTATATACATTTATATGGCTAAAATACGGAACAGACGGATGCGTAGTCCGTCAAAAATAGAAGTCTTGCGTATCTCCAGAGTTGCGGCTCCGGTCCGGCTCCGGCAGCAGATCCACCGACCTGCTGCAGCAGGTTGCAGTGAAGTTAGCGGCTGCGTATCTGATCCGACTCTTGCGACCCAAATGGACGGAACAGAAACGCAGCCGGTGCAGCTGAGCCAGCTCCAGCAGGACGGAAATCTGACAGACTGACTTGTTGACAGGAGGCTTCGTGTGACGGAGCCTCGCTGAGAGTCTCTGAGCTCTTCGGGTCCGTTCTGCTGCCGGTGTTTGTCTATGGAGATTACTTGGCTGTTAGCTTGATTTTATAAATCTGTTAACAATGGGTGTTGCTGAAATACCTGAATCCACTAATTAGAAGGAGTGTCTGCACACCTTTGCTCATGTAGTGTAGCAAGAGAGTGATCCGCCACCCTGAGCAACAACTAGAGCTCCGGCTTTTCAAGCTGCAGGATAAAACTAGAATACAAACAGAAATAAAATGGCATCTCTTGGGTCGGGACAAACTCTTTTATTGAGCTCTTCTGGCAAGTGCATTAATGTTTTAATAAAAAATATATATACTTTTTAAATATAGATCAACAGAAACATCCCAACTGTAACCAGGGAGTTGGACATGAAACAAGACCAACATCACATTCAACCAACAAGTACAACCAAGTTAAAAAACGTTACGTCTCCATTTTGGAAAAGGAGGAAGAGTGTGACTTTTCAGATAAACACCACTCCTCCATCTGTCACATAGAAGGAGCTGCTCCTGTGAGCCTTCGTCTTGGAGGAGGAGGAGGAGGAGGAGGAGGAGGAGGAGGAAGAGGTGCAGCGGACGGTGAAGACCTGCCGTCTCCTCTGCTCTGCGGCGGCCATGTTGTTTCCAGCCGCCCCCCTGGAGCACAGCAGCCTGTGGCTCACCAGGCGTTGCCACGGGCGACAGAGGTACGGCCGGTCGCACTCTGAGGAGGAGGAGGAGGAGGAGGAGGGGGCGGGGCATGAGGAGGGGCCGGGGCTGGGGGCGGAGCTCCTGTAGCTCCTCCTGATGGCGTGGCAGGTGGCGAACACGGTGATTCTGTAATCTCTGCAGGAGGAATCAGACACGAGGCTTCATTTACCTGATTAATTATTGACTGGCTGATTAGTGAATTAACTGACTGTCTGGTCTACTAACAAACTTACTGGCTGATTAACTGTTTGATTGACTGGTTTCTAACTAACTCGTTTACTGTTTGATTGACTAATTAGTTTAATGACTGGTTTATTTACTGGTTTACTGACTGACTGGTTGACTGACTAGCTGATTGACTGAGTGGTTTACTGGCTGGTTGATTGACTGGTTGGCTGCCTGGTTTATTAATTGGTTTACTGACTGACTGGTTTATTGACTGGTTTACTGACTGGTTTATTGACTGGTTTACTGGCTGGTTGATTGACTGGTTGGCTGACTGGTTTATTAATTGGTTTACTGACTGACTGGTTTATTGACTGGTTTACTGACTGGTTTATTGACTGGTTTACTGGCTGGTTGATTGACTGGTTGGCTGACTGGTTTATTAATTGGTTTACTGACTGACTGGTTTACTGGCTGGTTTACTGACTGGTTTACTGGCTGGTTTACTGACTGGTTTACTGACTGGTTTACTGACTGGTTTACTGGCTGGTTTACTGACTGGTTTATTGACTGGTTTACTGGCTGGTTTACTGACTGACTGGTTGACTGACTAGCTGATTGACTGACTGGTTTACTGGCTGGTTTCCTGGCTGGTTGATTGACAGCTACCTCAGCAGTCGGCCCAGCAGCTCTGAACACTTGCTGAGCTTCTCCTCCTGTTTGGCCACGCTGGCCCCGCCCTCGCAGCGGTCTGGCCAATAGAAGGCGGAGATGCTGTCGATGAGGAGCAGCGATAGGCCGGGCCGCGAGGAGAAGGAGGTTTCCAGGAAGTGGAGGGTGAGGAGCAGCTGGGAGGAGGAGGAGCAGTGAACGACCAGGAGGCGGGACAGACAGGAACGAAGCTCCGCCTCCTCCGAACCGGCCAATGACGAGCCAGTAGAGAGAGCTAGAGAGAGAGAGAGAGAGAGCGAGAGAGAGAGAGAGAGAGAGAGAGAGAGAGAGAGAGAGAGAGAGAGAGAGAGAGAGAGAGAGAGAGAGACGGGTTTCAGGCGACCAAACCACAGATGATGTTTTCTGGGTGTGCATGCTAAAGACAAGAAGGTCTGTCAGGCTGCTGTGACCTTTGACCCTTCACCTCCTCACTGTCCTGTGTGTTTACCTGCGCTCAGCCGGTGTTCCAGGATGCTGACCAGTCTCGGGACGTCCAGACTGAAGTCGGTGTCCACGAACACAACGTCCACCTCCAGACCGCCCGCCGCCACCGGCAGCACGCAGCGACACAGCAGGTGGTACAGCAGCTCCGTCTTCCCTGCAGCACACACACACACACACACACACACACACACACACACACACACACACACACACACACACACACACACACACACACACACACACACACACTCTTACTTCAGCGGCTTGGTTCTAGAATAGGGAAACGTGCCCTGAACTGACATTATGAGCAGAATCATCAGTTATTCACCTGTTCCCTCCAAACCATACAGCTCAACCACCTCACCTGGTAGAGAGAGAGAGAGGGAGGGAGGGAGGGAGAGAGAGAGAGAGAGACAGGGAGGGCGGGAGGGAGAGAGAGAGAGAGAGAGAGGAAGAGAGAGAGACAGAGAGAGAGACAGAGAGAGAGAGAGAGAGACAGAGAGAGAGACAGGGAGGGAGGGAGAGAGAGACAGAAAGGGAGAGAGAGCGAGACAGAAAGGGAGAGAGAGAAAGACAGAAAGGGAGAGAGACAGAGAGACAGAGAGAGAGAGAGAGACAGAAAGGGAGAGAGAGAGAGACAGAGAGAGAGACAGGGAAGGGGGGAGAGAGACAGGAAGGGAAAGAGAGACAGAAAGAGAGAGAGAGAGAGAGAAAGGGAGAGAGAGAGACAGGGAAGGGGGGGAGAGAGACAGGAAGGGAAAGAGAGACAGAAAGAGAGAGAGAGAGAGAGAAAGGGAGAGAGAGAGACAGGGAAGGGGGGAGAGAGAGAGAGACAGAGAGAGAGACAGGGAAGGGGGGAGAGAGACAGGAAGGGAGAGAGAGACAGAAAGAGAGAGAGAGAAAGGGAGAGAGAGAGAGACAGAGAGAGAGACAGGGAAGGGGGGAGAGAGACAGAAAGGGAGAGACAGAAAGAGAGAGAGAGAGAGAGAAAGGGAGAGACAGAAAGAGAGACAGAGACAGAGAGAGAGAGAGACAGAGAGAGAGAAAATGTGCAACAGTTTACATAAAATAGAAATACTTGTGATGAGTTAGTTACCAATCAAAATAAGTTTTGCTGTAAATAGACTAGAAATAGACAGGAACATCGATGCTGTTTGGCTTCCTGATCGTTCACAGGAGAAGAAGAAGAGGAAGAAGAAGAAGAAGAAAAAGAGGAACGACTGGAGCAGAGGTTCTCAAGCTTTTTGGCTTGTGACCCCCCCCCCCCCCCCCACCCCCATATGGAGAAACCGGTGCATCACAACTTCCTGTGGCAACTTTATTTTTGTGACTTATTGACAAACCAGTCCAACAAAGACAACAACAGAACTGTAATGGTTACTAGCACTAGATACATCATGTGACACCGTTATGCAAATGAGGCGATGACCGCCAAGAGATGACAGCAGAGGAACTGAAGCTAAAACTGAAGAGTCAGGATTCAGAGATTAAACTCAGACTTTTCCCGCGGCCCTAATCCTCGTCTGTATAATAAAACTCACGCGCACAACAGGCCGCATTTCTTTCCCTCAATTTGTTTTTTTCCTTCCAACGAATTCAGAATTTGCGCGCACAAAATAATGATCAGGTTCAGCTGAGCCGCAGGTCGAAACGCGCTGACTCGTGACGCGCTGACTCGTGACACGTTCTCTACACCCAGAGAACCACTTCTCTGTTTCCAGGGAACAGAGCGGGAACTCGTGCGCATGTTTTGTTTTTGTTTTTGCGCATGTAAAAGTTTCAGCACCGCTCTTCTTCTTCTTCTTCTTCTTCTTCTTCTTGGGTTCGGCGCCGCCTGCTGACGCTCTGCCTCAGCTGCTCACATTTACTTCAAACAAGCCGCTGTCCGGGAAGGAGGAACCCGAATGTAAAAGGTCGGATCGCTACCAACAGGCGACAGACAGACAGCGACACACACATTAAAGCGCAGAGGTGCAGAGGTTAAAGGTCACCAGCCCGGCAGCGGAGGATAGAAACAGGAAGTGGGCGGAGTCCGTCACCTCGCTCCGGTCCTCCGTCTCCAGGAAACAGACGAGGCTCGATGTCCCTCAGGCCGCGCCGCGCCTCCAGCCGGGCCAGCAGCTGCACACAGGCAACAGACTGTCTGTAGTTACTGTCTGTAGTTAGTTACTGTCTGTAGTTACTGTCTGTAGTTAGTTACTGTCTGTAGTTAGTTACTGTCTGTAGTTAGTTACTGTCTGTAGTTAGTTACTGTCTGTAGTTACTGTCTGTAGTTAGTTACTGTCTGTAGTTAGTTACTGTCTGTAGTTAGTTACTGTCTGTAGTTACTGTCTGTAGTTAGTTACTGTCTGTAGTTAGTTACTGTCTGTCCACTGATACTGTCTGTAGTTAGTTACTGTCTGTAGTTACTGTCTGTGATATACAGTATATAGACTGGACCAGCGGACTAATTCCTGGATAATTATTAGACTTCTGACCCCGTCTGAACTGTGAGATTATGTTTTGTTTATAGTTTCTTCTCCTGTTGTTAAGTCTGATCAGGATCCTTGCTTACTCCTTTTTGTTGTTCTTATACTGTTTAATGTTTTTTTTTTGGCTTGTTGTTATTTTACTTTTTCTCTTTGTCTTTGGACTTTCTTTTATTTTGACTGTAAAGCACTTTGTAACTGTGTTTTGAAAAGCGCTATAAATAAATAGATGATAGTGGTTGATAATGTGTGACAATACTTATATCATCATTATTAAAATAATAAATGAATGAGTGTGCCTTTAACTTTGTATTTTTATTATTATTAATAACAATAATCAGAGCGAGCAGGATAAAGTTGTGTTCTGCTGCCGCCTGCTGCTGCTGTTAGGAAAGTGCCGCGGTTAAACCAGACTTTTATTTTGAAAGTGCAAAGTCAGCGATCACATTTACATGAATTACTTCCGGTACAATCGGGAGAACGGACAAAAGTCCCTGAACGTAAAAAACAGATTCTGTACTAAACTGAGATGAGAAGCGAGACCTGAAGGCGTAAATAGTTTCCCACTGTCGTAAAGTCAAAACTGTTTATAGACTCAAGCAGCTGACTTTGGGGTTTCACATCATATTTTTACGATTGAACCATTTGACAAACTTTGGTCTGTGAACGGTTTGTTTTGTAGTTCCATACTGAACAGTCAGCAGCAGTCCTAAACCACCTGGAACCAGGAACACACACACACACACACACACTACGTAAAATCTACTTTCTGGCAGCTGAAGTGTGAGATAAACGGATGATCAAAAGTAATATTTCAAAAAGCTTTCCATCTTCTAACCTGCGCGCCGGTTTCTGTCATGTCAGCAGATCTTCATCTCATCCAAACTCCGCTCCTTCTGTCTGAACTCACTTCCGGGTTCCGTTGTTTTACCGTAATGTCCGCAGCAAATCCTCCTGCGTTAGTTTGACCGGACGGTCCGGTGGATTCGTATGTGTGAAGTGCTGTCCGGTCCGGTGGGGACAGCGTCAAGTCAGCAATAAATAACAAACAGCACTTCCGGTTGGAATTTTCACAATAAAACTAACCAGCCAGAAGAAAAACTGCAACATAACAACATAAAGCCTCACGGTCATGAATATGTAAATCTCATTATTTTGCTCCAGAGGTGGGGACTCGAGTCTCAGTTTTAATTACTTGAGACTTGACTTGATGCATGAAGAGAAGACTTGAGACTTGACTTGACTTGGGTTCTGGTGACTTGGGACTTGACTCTGACTTGTACTTTGATGACTTGAAAAGGTTTCTAAAGTCTTGACTTGAGATCTTGTGTTTGTGTAAATGACTTAGATTGAAAGTGATGAGATTTGTTCCAGCGGACGACTGAATTTAAATTCTGTTTTCTGAATTTGTATGGAATGATTGAATTTATTGAAGTTGAAACTGATTATAGAAATCAAACTCATGATGCTCTTACCAAGTTTTTATCCTATTAAAACCATATTGCATTGAAAAGTCCTAGATATTTAGTTTTCTTTAAGATATTAAATTGATACTGGACTCTTGATTTGTTCTGACTTGACTTGCTGTTCTACATTTAGACTTGAGACTTGACATTAATGACATGGACTTGACTTGGAAATCTACATTTAGACTTGAG
>NC_136018.1:353483-415983 GCF_048128805.1 Centroberyx gerrardi | reverse complement strand
CCACTGGGGCTCAACCCACAGAAGTGACAGACGTGACGGCGCCGGTCGGGGTGCGTTTGACCGTCTATGCGAATCGATCTTCTTCTTCTTCTTCTTCTTCTTCTTCTTCTTCTTCTTCTTCTTCTCGCGCGCGGTGCTGCCGGGACGGTCAGCCCTGCAGTTACAGATGTTGCGGCGGTAAGCCTTCCCTCTGCCCTGTTTGGTCGGCCGGTCCGCCGGCCCTGACTCGAACCCGTGGCCTTTACCGCACACGCTACAGACATGAGCGCTGCGCTCGGTCCGCAGAGACTTCTCGCTCTTCTTCGCAGCTCTTATCCGGGACCGCTTGTTACCACGGGAACACCGATCTGCAGAAAATGGGGGATCGTGTTAGTGAGAAAGCAGACAGAGAAAGAGCTCCAGTGTCGCTAATGTTAATTCTGTGTAGCAGTCATGACTGGAGGTCGTGTTAGGTCTGGTTTCTTACTGTCCCAGCTCGGGTGGAACCACAGGTAAACCACCTGACCTGTTTTAACATGTTTCAACAGTCTGTACGGATTCAGAATCCGGCCCTGCCTCCCTGTTTCAGGCCTGTGGGCTTCAGCCTGACTGTACGCCTTTCAGCAAGGTCAACCTGTTCAACTGTTTAAACAAAGACAAAGCAACTCCTGTGCCACTTAATAATAATAAAATATATAAAGTGTTACTAATCCTGACTCCCTGTAGTGCAGGTAGCAAGGCTAATACTGTTCTTTGCAAACTACCAAAATAAAACTGTAAAATCAGGATTGCATTACTTAAAAATTCCTATTTGCAATGGCAATTACTCAAATTTAATCCTAAATTTGCAAGCATAATCATTTTGTTAATGCCATTATGTATGAGACAGAAAACTAAAAATGTTCAGAGACTTTTGGAGATCTCCAAAATCAAGCCTCTAGCTATACGGATCTTTTTAAAACTTTGTAAATTTGAGTAGTCATGTGCAACCTAGAAAACCGCCCACGACTTACCGTTATCATTACATGGTCCCTCCTCCTCCTCCTCCTCCTCTTCCTCCTCCTCTTCTTCTTCTTCTTCTTCTTCTTCTTCCTCCTCCTCCTCCTCCTCCTCCTCCTCCTCCTCCTCCTCAGCGAGCCGTGGGCTGAGAGGAGCTATGAGTCCAGGAGGAGGTGCTGAGACGTCTGCAGGAGCCGAGGGAGGAGAAACTTCACACCTCCTTCCTGGTAGACCGAGACAAACAGGGGAGGGGGAGAGATGGCACAGGGGCATGCTGGGTAACGGGGCAGCGTGCCGCAATCCCATCCGAAGGTAGGATGTCGATTCTTGAGGCAGGAAGCGAGACGGCTGACACAGAGGCATGCTGGGTAACAAGGTCGCTTGTTGTAATCCTGGCTGAACGTGGACAGTCGACTCTTGAGACGGAAGACGGGACGGCTGACACAGGGGCATGCTGGGAAACGTAGTCCGGTGGGGTAAAGACTCGGGCTGCTGAAATGCCGCGGTGATGGGCAGCTGGTGTAGAGGCACAGACGGCCCGCACAGAGGCATGCTGGGTAGGAACTGGGGTTTGTGGGGGACGGGCCGAGGGATGCTGGGTCGGAACGGGGGCTTGTGGGAGATGGACAGAGGCATGCTGGGTAGGAATGGGGGCTTGTAGGAGGTGGACAGAGGCATGCTGGGTAGGAACGGGGGCTTGTGGGAGGTGGACAGAGGCATGCTGGGTAGGAATGGGGGCTTGTAGGAGGTGGACAGAGGCATGCTGGGTAGGAACGGGGGCTTGTGGGAGGTGGACAGAGGCATGCTGGGTAGGAATGGGGGCTTGTGGGAGGTGGAGAGCTGGTATACAGGGATGTGGGGGAAAGATGGAGGATTCTGATCCCTCTGTTGCTGCAGTGAGGGATTCTGGGTCGTATTTAGTTGCAGAGAGGCGTTCTGGTTCCAGTACGGCAGCAGCGGGTCGGTCCGTCCTGGATCCGGTCTGCCGTCTGTCCTCTGTGAGCCGCAGTGCTGCAGCAGAGCGCCGCCTGGTCCATCTGATCTGACTCCAACACACTGCCACATCCCACCAGACCAACCTGACAGACAGACAGGCAGACAGACAGGGAGACAGACAGACAGACAGACAGACAGACAGACAGACAGACAGGGAGACAGACAGGGAGACAGGGAGACAGACAGGCTTTAGATAGAGAAAGAGAGAGGAGAGAGACAGGCTTTTAGAGAGAGAGAGACAGACAGGCTTTTATAGATAGATAGAGAGAGAGAGACAGGGAGAGAGAGAGAGAGAGAGAGAGACAGAGAGAGAGAGAGAGACAGGCTTTTATAGATAGAGAGAGAGAGAGAGGGAGAGAGAGAGAGAGAGAGAGAGAGAGAGACAGACAGACAGACAGACAGGCTTTTAGAGAGAGAGAGACAGGGAGAGAGAGAGAGAGAGAGACAGGCTTTTATAGATAGAGAGAGAGAGAGAGAGACAGGGTGAGAGAGAGAGAGAGAGAGAGAGAGAGAGAGAGACAGAGAGAGAGACAGACAGACAGACAGACAGGCAGAGAGAGAGACAGCCCTACCTTCTTGTCTGGATTGGAAGTTTTTTCTGTGACTGGGTAACAAGACTGTCAGCTAGACCAGATCTGGGCTACACTCTGTATTCCACCAGAACAGGTAAACATCCACATGACAAACAAATGAAAACTACCTTAACGCTGATTTCAAGCTCGCCACACTGGTTTCCATAGTTACCATGTGCAGCACGGCCAAGGAAAACACTTCATCAACAGATAGGAGCGACACTATAAGTGGCTCGCTCTAAACAGGAAGACACACACAATAAATAATAAAGTGATATCTTATCTTATCAGAGGAAAGTGAGCAGACAGGTGTGTGAGGTGAGGAAAGTGAGCAGACAGGTGTGTGTAGTGAGGAAAGTGAGCAGACAGGTGTGTGTAGTGAGGAAAGTGAGCAGACAGGTGTGTGTAGTGAGGAAAGTGAGCAGACAGGTGTGTGTAGTGAGGAAAGTGAGCAGACAGGTGTGTGTAGTGAGGAAAGTGTGCAGACAGGTGTGTGTAGTGAGGAAAGTGTGCAGACAGACGGATGTAGTGAGGAAAGTGTGCAGACAGGTGTGTGTAGTGAGGAAAGTGTGCAGACAGGTGGATGTAGTGAGGAAAGTGTGCAGACAGACGGATGTAGTGAGGAAAGTGAGCAGACAGGTGTGTGTAGTGAGGAAAGTGTGCAGACAGGTGTGTGTAGTGAGGAAAGTGTGCAGACAGACGGATGTAGTGAGGAAAGTGTGCAGACAGGTGTGTGTAGTGAGGAAAGTGTGCAGACAGGTGTGTGTAGTGAGGAAAGTGTGCAGACAGGTGTGTGTAGTGAGGAAAGTGAGCAGACAGGTGTGTGTAGTGAGGAAAGTGAGCAGACAGGTGTGTGTAGTGAGGAAAGTGAGCAGACAGGTGTGTGTAGTGAGGAAAGTGTGCAGACAGGTGTGTGTAGTGAGGAAAGTGAGCAGACAGGTGTGTGTAGTGAGGAAAGTGAGCAGACAGGTGTGTGTAGTGAGGAAAGTGAGCAGACAGGTGTGTGTAGTGAGGAAAGTGAGCAGACAGGTGTGTGTAGTGAGGAAAGTGAGCAGACAGGTGTGTGAGACAGCAGCAGTGCAGCAGGCTGGCTGTCTCTCTCTCACCTGGCTGTCTCTCTCTCACCTGGCTGTCTCTCTCTCACCTGGCTGTCTCTCTCTCACCTGCCTGTCTCTCTCTCACCTGGCTGTCTCTCTCTCACCTGGCTGTCTCTCTCTCACCTGGCTGTCTCTCTCTCACCTGGCTGTCTCTCTCTCACCTGGCTGTCTCTCTCTCACCTGGCTGGTTCAGCAGGTCGACCTGGACAGCAGCGTCTCTCCTCTCTGCTGCCTCGCTCTGACAGCCCACCTCCCTCCTCTCCTCCCTCCTCTCCTCCCTCCCTCTCTCCTCTGGACTCTCCCACTGGCAGCCCACCTCCCTCCTCCTCCTCCTCCTCCTCCTCCTCCTCCTCCTCTCCTCCACCTGCTCGGCTCCTCTCCTCTCTCCATCCTCTCTCTGCTGGAGCATCTGGAGAACCTGGGGAGGGACGACGGGTTTATTCTAGTGTCAGATAACATGTCAGACTGAGATCCTCCGGCTGGTTTTCTTTGTTCTGAACCAGAGAGGAAGAGGTGACCTTGTTGTATTTGGTTTGTTTATGTTTGTTTTATTTCACGTGATCTCTAACGGTTCTGACACAGAAAATGTTCCCAGAGAAACAGATGGAGCTGGTTCACGCACAGAAATCTGAACTTTTCTGTGCGAGATCACAGGACATTTACATTTTAGACAATCCGTTGACAACTGAACCCTGTTGTCAGTGAGGCTAACTGTTACCTAGAAACAGGTCAAATGATTTTTGTTATTGTTCTATACTTCATGTCATCTATTATCCAAATTTCTTCATGTAATACTTATTTAGCCTAGGTGTTTTTTTGTTGTTGCATGTGGAATGGCGAATGCTTAAGTTTATCATATTCTATTATGTTTATGCAAACCTGAAATCCACGTTTTGAATGTAAATTGACTGGAGACCAAACGCCTGGAGATAAAATAACCTTTCACTGAGTAGTGAACCGGAGAGAGGATATTAACGATTCACAACAGGTCTGAAGCTGTGATCTAACAGCTATCTCTTGTCGACCAGCAAGAATACATCAAACTCACAGATGTGTTTTTTTTTTTTTTGCTCCTAGGTCTGCCTCAAACTTATTTTATCTCCAACAACTTCAACGAAATTCTGAGCTGACCAAAAAAAAATCACGAATTTGAGTCGCCGTTTCTAAACTCATCGTAAAGTTAACTCGCACTCACCACAAACATCGTGGATAAGAGTTAAATTTTCGCGGTTGTTTTCAGCTCCATCCGAAGCTCAGGGAGGAAAGTCAGGTCCAGACTTCGTGTTGGAAACTTACAAACAGTCAAATAAGTTGTAAAGTTGTGTGTGTAGTAATGGCGCACACCGGATCTGCACCGTGTACGTTAAGCTTACCTGATTAACCAGAGAATAGGACTTCCGGCTTCGGAGTTTAGCCTTCAAAATAAAAGCGCGAAAGTTTTTGTATAGAAATGTAGATTTATTTGTAATTAATCGTCACACCCAATAAGTGAGAACTCTATTATTCGATGTCATCATAAAAAACAACAAAAAAAACAACACACAAAAAAAAATAAATAAATAAAATGTGGCATTTTTAAGCATACAGGCTGCACACAAGATACATGTCAGGTTACAGAAAAATCATGGCAGTCCCTCAAAGTCTGCCATACTTCAAAACTGTGACATTTTTAGAATAAACTGCACACATTTGAAACACACAATATAGTCTCAAAGTCAAGTCTTTTTCACACTGTGAAATGTTTATTTTCACTGCTTCAGCATAAAGTGTGACTGGGAAAAAGAACTGAATGAGACAAATTAGCTATGAAATATATAAATAGGAAAAAATAAGTCAGCAAAGGTGCCAGAGAGATTTACAGAATGAACTTTCACTCTGACAAATGGATGAAACCTTTACTAGCTCCTTCTCATGCTGCAGCACTGAATCCATCGTTTCAACATCCTGCTGCCG
The DNA here is from genome assembly GCF_048128805.1 of Centroberyx gerrardi. Classification (NCBI taxonomy): domain Eukaryota; kingdom Metazoa; phylum Chordata; class Actinopteri; order Beryciformes; family Berycidae; genus Centroberyx; species Centroberyx gerrardi. Next base: position 410,387 of record NC_136018.1, on the reverse strand, counting down.
CTCTCTGTTCCTGGCGACGTCACCAAGAGCTTCAGGAAGAACACTACTATAGAGAGCCTAAGCCCCGCCCCTTCCGCTGTCCACCATGGGACCTTATTTCAGAAAAAATATGTACGGTAGTCAACGGCGACAGACAAATAATTGTTTGATCCCATTTGAATTGTGCTATGAATTACGCATATGATGTTTTGTCAATTTAAAAGATAATTTTGCAAGTCAAGAAAGTGGCAGTTTGTTGTAAAACAGTAAAGTAACGTTTAGTTTTGTGTGAAACCGCTCAGTGAACTACATCTCTCGTCTCGCACAACATACGTCACCGACACCAACATGGAAGGAAACACAGGAAACACACACAGGCATCGTTAACGTTAGCCCCCACTGTACTAAAACTATCCTAAACCAGTTTAAATCCGTTCTTCCTGTCTACCTTCCAGGTTGTGTATAATCCTCCTGCTCTCTGAGAGGGACTGAGCTTCAGCTCTGGGTAGCTTGTGGAGAGAGGAAGTTATGATGTCACTTACGCCACTTTTGGGTGTGTAGTCTTTCTAATTACGTATTTTCACAGTCTTATAGTTCAACAGTTTTACGACAAATTGCGACTTTCTTGACTTGCAAAATTATCTTTTAAATTGACAAAACATCATATGTGTAATTCATGGCACAATTCAAACGGGATCAAACAATTATTTGTCTCTCGCCGTTGACTACCGTACATATTTTTTCCGAAATAAGGTCCCATGGTGGTCCACCGGAAGGGGAGGGGCTTAGGCTCTCTATCATCACACTAAAGGCTCCTCAACTTCTGGCTCCCAAAAGTGGAGAATATGTGCAACATTGTCTTTAACATTTGAGAACAAGAGCTGTTATACTCACTAATGACACTACGCACTCTCATTTTCTAGTTTTGTATTTATTTATTTGCCTGGGTCCGGGCTGAGACTCTGGCATAGCTTCTTTTCCCGTGGCGTCTTTGTTGTTGTCTCACGGCCCCTCTTCACTTCTCTTCTCGAGCCTTCCTCGTTTGTGTCCGACACGTTGAGCTCCGATTGCCATTTCTTTACAATCATTTGCGAATCTTCATCAACATTTTACACAGATCCTCCCAGAATAGACACCGGGTCTATAAGGGAGAATTACCCCGACATCTCGGAAACGTTCGCTTAATGGCCTCTCTTTCGCGTTTAGGCTGCTGAATAATAATTTTGAATTTGATATGACCCCCTTGATTAACAAATTTATTTTACATAGACGGCATGTCTTCTCAATATCGCCCGACATCATGCTTTGTTTTTACTTCGCTCCGTGTTGTCAAAGATGCTCTATACTTTCTGAACCGTCTCTGGTGTTGTCATGGCTACGCATCAGTGTCGCCTTAAAATGACGTTAGATCCAGGCGGATACGTCGGTCTCTAGTGATTGGTTAAATCGAATCCCCCTCCTCCCACAAAAGGGTCCAGCTGCAGACCTCCCTCCTGAGGCAAGGAGGTTCTGTGAGCCAATCGGGGTTGAGCATATCTATGACGACCTCCCTCCTGGGCCGAGAGGTCTGCAGCCGGACTCTTTCTAATTATCGCCCCCCGCTGGTCGGAGGATGTATTGCCAGGTCATAGTTCACAAAATATAATTATATGAAAACTATATATTAGAAATCTAATTATAAATATATGAAGACTATATATACTGTAATATATATTACAAATATTAAAATACATCAATGTTAGTTATTAAAATAATTATTGATGCGCAAAAACAAATAGCCATGTATTCATATCATTAATATATTAATATGTATGAGTGACTTTTCAATCACTACAGGGGATCAGTATGAGCTCTGAAGCTCCACAAACTTCCATTACATTGATAATTGTCCCTCCAGTTATGTAAAACCTCTCAGATTAAAAAATTTCAAATTGCAGTGTAGCTGCAGGCGGTGACTGTAGGGCTCCAAGCACACCTTGAGAAAGAGAAAACATTCACAACACACACAGTAGGTAGGCTAATGGTTCCAAACTATTTTATTCTACCATTACATAAGAGGTTAATCTTTCTTCCATTTTTGTAACATTTCCAAAATCCGGCATATTAGTAATGTCTGACGCTGAAACCCTAATACACAGCGTCTAGACTGCTGTAACGTGCTATTCTCTGGTTTACTAAGTACCAGCGCAAACTTAGTGACACAGCTTGAAGTGTGTGTGTGCCATGACCTTGCTCAAAGCGTAGACAAAACACGTAAAATAAAGCCAACCAAAGATTAATGGAACTAAAGTATACGTACTTAAATATAAAGAGAATTAGGTGAGACAGTCAGTATGAACACTGGGGTCTTCTTGGCTGCTTCGCTTCGGTGTCCGCCACCAGCTGGAAGCGCGGCCAGGAAAGCGGTGGCGAAAGTCGGAAACAAACTTTTAAATCAGGCCTTGTAGATCTAATATGAGGTCGTCACAGATATGCTCGACCCCCATTGGCTCACAGAACTTCCTGTCCTCTGGATCGGTTAGAGTGGAGGCGATGTCAGACTGAAGATGGATGTGGATGGATGTGTAACGAGTTGACAATTCTGTCTGATATCAGGCAATTTATTTATATTACTGCTGTGGCACCTGAATTTCCCCTAGGGGATCAATAATCTTATCTCATCTCATCTTATCTTACTGACAACTGTGCTGTCATTCATCCTTCCACCTTCTGACAGGATTAAAGTCCTGTTGAGTTCGTTTGTTAAACTGCTCACTAAGTTGAGTTTTATTTTACACTCTGGGTTTTCTAATAGGACACAAGAGAGAAGATTGCTTTGGTCAGCATTTTCTGCAGAAAGGTAAAGGAATAACTGATTGTTGCTTGTGGCTTTGTCTTGATGTGCCATGTTATTATGGTTGTACAACACCTGCAAATATTATTGTTATGATGATGATTATTATTATTGTCGTTGTTGTTGTTGTTGTTGTGTTTGTACAAAATGAGTTTTATTTTAGTGCTGTGGATTTGTACAAATTGGGCTTTTATTCTGAAAAAACCCGACCGGAAGTCTTATTCTTGTGGAACATGAAGACACATATAGAACCTCCTTGGATGACACCGGGAAATGAAAGTGAAAGTATGAAGCAGTTAGTTCAGACTCCATTTTGAAACAGAGCAGAGCAGGAGGAGGGAAACAGAAGGCGGAGGCAGGGTGAGTGTTATTACAACATTATTATTATTTTACTGTAAAAGTCTCTGAGTCAGTTGTCTCCCTGTGGACTGTAGAGGGAATAAGAGTCAGAATGAACTGAACAGTTTATCACTGATTCATCTGTGGACACAAAGTCCTGATTGGCTGTTTAATACACACTGTTTTAATTAGACACATTTAAGGAAAACAAGGTGGTACAAGCTGTAGTGCTGGCTGGGTTCATCATACTGTGTGTGTGTGTGTGTGTGTGTCTCCAATGTTCCTGTTCTACCTCTCAGACTGACTGAAGTCCAGAAGATGAGTGTTTGTGTGGAGGAAGAGGAGGGCAGAGCAGAGTCTCCAGCACCCAGCTGTCTGTCTGTGAAGACTGACCGGTCTAAAGATATTCCTCTAGTCTTCAGTAATGAACCTGGACCTTCAGACACAAAGTAAGAGGACTGTTATACTGGAAGTCTACCTGATGGATTATGATTCAATGAGGAGAAAAGCAAAACACTGCTCTGAGTTTTATTCCAAAGTGAGATCTGACAAAATGACTGCTGGAATTAAAGTAAAACTCACCTTTGGAAAATTGTTGAATCTCATGAGCAATTAAGATAAACTTACATGTTTTTTTACCAAAATGGACAATATACAGGGCCCTATTTTCGTGCCGGTGCAGATCAAGCATGGTGACCTTGCATCGACAAAGTGGATGTTTTGTTGAGCACAAGCAGGTTTTTTCCCGCCTGCACCCATTCAGTAATTTCGTGGCTTGTCATGACAACGCTTGCTAAATGGGTGGGAAGCGCAGGGCAGTGAAGAGGGGAGTGTCAATACAAATCAGGGTGTAGTGACACTGTGCTATTTTCATGGCTTTTTGACCCTCCAAAATCATATAAACCCCTTTCATGTATGTTATGCTCACCTTCTTCAGCAAGTAGACACGTTTCAAAAATACGATTCTAATGCATTAATGCAATAATCCCAGTAAGGCAGAGTCTGCACTGGACTATCATTAAATAAACAGTTCACCCTAAAATGAAAATTCAGTCATTATCTACTCACCCTCAAACAAAGAAACTTCACCTGTGTTTCATCTGGCATCAGGGTGAGTAGATAATGACTGAATTTTCATTTTAGGGTGAACTGTTTATTTAAGGGGTGTTTCTTACCAAAAGTAGCCCCTAAAGCATTGTATTTTTAATTGCAATAGAGAAAGGGCTAGGGCTGCGACGAATAATATGATTTAGTAGAGCAGAATCATGGCTGTAATTGTTTGGGTTAAATTTGATTAGTGGTGGGATGGGAAAGAAAGCGAAAAACTCTATAATTTCCACAATTGTCTATGGATAATCAAAATAAATACTCCAGTCATCTAAACACGATTAATATGGGGAGTTGTCAATTTCTGTCATGTAAACGGCTCAAAAAGACTATTACCTTACTTACAGTATTGGCAATAGTCCCATTATTGTGCGTATATAAATGTAGCATGTAGCATGTATATAAATGACTGAAAGACAACCGACAAAGTAACGTAAACATGTTTTATTGTATTAGAAAGTTAGTTATAGCTGCACATGAAACTGCACATTGTGTGAATCATTGTGTTCCAAAATAAAACTGTTGATCTTTACGCATGGAAAACATGACCGGGCTTTCAAAATCTCCAGAAATAGTGAAGTCAGCTTAAAAAGGGACATCATCTGCCCTTGGTGACATATTTGAGGTGCTGTATATTCACGCCTCCCAGACAAGAATCAGTTTCCTCTTGGGAGAAGCCGGTCTAGACTCTCCTCTCCATTATGAAACAGTCAGTGAGCCGTGGCAGGGAGTGCACTGCTTTTAAAGGGGATGAGAAGAGGTGATTCGATTGGCCATGATTGATGCCAGCTCCTAACACACCTACTGATAATGTATTCCTCCTAATCCAACCCCTTTCACAACTACGCCGCTGGTGCACCAGCATGTCTGGTAATGAAATTACCACAAATATGTTGTTCAGGCCCAAGTGAGCTTGTGCCACCACCTGCGTCTGCACCTTGATTCATGAAAATAGGGCCCACAGTGTCTTCCCTTTACTGTAATATTACACACTATGAGAGGATTGTATTTCTGAAGTAAGCTAGTAGTGAGAATATCAAGGAAAGACAATGGAAGAGAAAAATGACTCCTCTACAATACAACTGTTCATCCAAAATGGATCTTCATCAGGAATACATAAGCCAGACAGTCGTTGTACTCACATGATATTAATAAAAACATCTTGGTGTTTCCAGAGGTCAGGACCGGAGCCAGAGAGCAGAGTCTCCAGCACCCAGCTGTCTGTCTATGAAGAGTGACTGGTCTAAGGATTCGCCTTTGAATTTCAGCAATGAACCTCAACATCCAGACCTCAAGTGCCTCAGTATCTCCACTGGAGCGCACGAGAGGTTGGGATAAAAACCAGCTGCCATTTTACCCCTATAAAATGTGTCCAGAAGTGTGAATGCTGTCAATACAGTACGATAAAGTGAAATACAAGGAAGATACCAGATGGGGTCCAAAGAATAGAAACCTATCTGAATTGAGTGAATGAATTGAGTATTCTTTATAGCTATAATATAGCAAACATACATTTTGTTTATTTTATCTGTGTCTTGTAATCCCATGTGGGATGGGCCACCTAAGTGGCATGACACGTAAATAAAAAGCTAGAAAAGGCTACATTTTCTGAAGAAAATTTGTGTGCTTGCTTCAGTAAAAAGGTAGACAGTTGAATTCATTTGAAGGAGGTAAACGTCTTCAAAATTTGAATATTTAAGCAATTTATTTGACAGCCAAAAGTTCTATAGTTATCAATACATGGAAGGATAGGTAATCTAAAAGTCATAGTATTATGGGTAGTAAAAGCAGCAGTTGTAATATCAGTAGTAGAAGTAATACAATTAGCAGTAGTACTAGTATTTGGACTATCATTATTAGAAAGAGAAGTAGCAAAAATGGTAGTAGTAATAGTAGTAGTAAGAGTAGCACCACAACAGTAATGGTAGTAGTAATTTCAGTGTTTGAAGTAGTTGAATTAGTAGTTCAAAACGGTAGCAGTATTAGTAACAGCATACGTACTTGTAGTAGTAATAGTAGTTCCAGTAGTAGTCAGTCCCTCCAGGAATTTGCAATTTTGCTTTCGCAATAATTAACGCAAATTCAAGAAATCTCCGCAATATTTGCGAGAGCTTGCAGTTTTGCAAAATTGCCGCAACTTTTCCGCATGAAACGGCCAAATCAACAGACCGCTTGTGATTTGAACCAATTGTTGCATTTCGTGTCGTGGTAACTTACGTCATCGCAGCGCGCATTCAGGTGGAAGATGAACAAAGCTCACCTGCCAACACATTACTGCCACAGACCGTGCAAAACAAAACAAAACAAAAGACTTGTAAAAGTCATAAAACTAGCACTCAGTAGTAACAGTAATACAATTAGCAGTAGTAGTAGTATTTGGACTATCCGTATTGGACACAGTAGAAGTAGCAATAGTGGTGGTAGCAGTAGTAGTAGTAGTAATAGCAGTAGTAGTGCAACAGTAATAGTAGTAGTAGTTTCAGTATTTGACGTGGTTGAATTAGTTGTTTAAAATGGTAGCAGTATTAGTAACAGTAGAAGTGGCAATAGTAGTAGTAGTAGTAGTAGTATTAGCAATAGTAGAACTTGTAAAAGTCAAAAGTCAGAAAAGTAGCACTCAGTAGTATAAATATAAACAATTTGTGCTGCGGCAGCGTGATGCTCTCTGACCATCTACAGTAGATGGCACTGGGGTTTTCTGATGATAACAGTCATAATGAATTCTCTTCATCTACACAGAGAGAGGAAGAGGAGTCATGGTGTTGTGAAGGAGCAGCTGTCCTGCTGTGCATTGTGTCAGGAGGTCCTGAGGGATCCAGTCTCTACCAGCTGTGGACACTGGTTCTGCAGACAGTGCATCACCTCATACTGGGACCAGTCTGGTTCATCAGGAGACTCCGCCTGTCCCCAGTGTGGAGAAAGACCCAGAACAAGACCTGGAGTGCAGACACTCAGTCAAACCAGCATCGCACAAAGTAAGACTGGGAACTCTATTTTCGAGAATCAATGGCCCATAGGGTGTGGCGAATGACTTTTGTTAATTTTGTGGCCAGAGGCACGAGGCGCCCCTGTGGCGCAGCTGGAAACGGGTTTGGATTAGGAAGAATACATTATCAGTAGGTGTAATAGGGGGTTGGCATCAATCAAGACCAATCAAATCACCTCTTTTCCTTCCCTTTAAAAGCAGTGCCACGGCACTCTGCCAAGATATGGCACATTAAGGCTGCGGAGGGCAGATGATGTTAACTTACCTTGGGAGAAGATAACACGTTGGTCCTGTGAGGTCCTCTGGTCTGAGGTCAGAGGTTTCCAATGTAGGAAACAGTTCAGTGATAAAGCAAATCGCAATAACCTTACTGTCAACTTTTGGGTTGTCTAATTGCCGAAGGGCCAAACAGAATCTGTCCCTGTGGTTGGCTACGGGAGGGTGGTGGGGGTGAAGGGGCATCCACCAGCCAGTCCCTGACATCTATAGAGGATGCGGCCGCCTCCACAATTTCCACTCCATGCGTCATGCCGCATACTGACAGTTCCATGTTGGATGATAATCATTCACACCACTGCCATGTGTAGTACGAATGAAAAATGCTGTATCTTATTTTTTCCTGATTGAAGGATTTATATCAAAGTCAACATCCACAAAAAGGGTTGGTAAGCTTTTGAATAGACTGCACCTTACGCCATGGGTCTTTGGAGTGGTATGAGCAGGCAGGTGATGCAAGGTCCCAGTAATCCTTGAAACCAAAATTGCACTGCGATGCTTGATCATTACTGACACACCCCCTCCTACGCCTCTCCTCCCACTTAGGTGCACTCAAATTCACACCGAGTCACCAAAAAATGGGCACAGAAAGAAAAAAAAACGTGTACACCCAACAAAAATGCCACTTTGTTACCCTCACAGTAATTATAAACTGGTAACCCTGACCTGTGCGGTGGAGGTGTAGCATAAAACAAACAACAAAAAATAAATGGGCACAGGTGGTCTCTGCAGTGGACAGTTCAAAAGTGTTACTCACCCATGCCCAGTGGGCCAGCTCAAGCGTAGGCACCGCTGGACTGCCGAACAGCAGGCCGTTGAGTAGTTTGAGAGTAAGGCCTAAAGTCCTTTACAAATAGGCCTAGTTCTTGGCACAGCTATACCATCGAGTCCCACAGCCGGTAATCCAGCTGGGTCCATAGGCCATGCGAAGACCTCCAGTCAATTTAAAAAGGTCCCATGCCAGGGTGCAGGACAGCGCTCGTCCAACATCATCTTCGTCCAGAGTCTTTGCTATGTCCTCCTCATGCACTACATCAAGACATCCACCATCTCTTCACAATGCCATTATCTCTAATAGTCATGCCCACTGTGCGCATCAGCTCGGACATATAGCCACAGTCATGAAATATTTGGATTTTGCATTTCTTGACCCTAATATTGATTATTTTTATGTTGGTACTGAAAATTAACACAAGGTTCTCTATCTTTGTTTAACCTTTTATTCATTTGTTTGTCTCTTCCAGCAGAAGGCGGTCCGCAGGAGGTTTTAGACGAGCATAAGATCAGTCTGAGGAGGAAATGTGAATTTGTGACAGAAGGAACTGCTGAAGCAGGAACTGGAACCCCCCTCAACAGGATCTACACTGAGCTCTACATCACAGAGGGACAGAGTGAAGAGGTTAATACCCAACATGAGGTGTGGCAGCTGGAGACAGCATCCAAGATGAAGACCCTCCATGACATTACAATCAAGTGCCACGACATCTTTAAACCCTTACCTGGCCAAGAGACACACATCAGAGTAGTTCTGACGAAGGGCGTTGCTGGCATTGGAAAAACCTTCTCAGTGCAGAAGTTCACTCTGGACTGGGCAGAGGGCTTGGAAAATCAAGATGTCAGTCTTGTGATTCTGCTTTCGTTCCGGGAGCTAAACTTGATCAAAGATGAGCAGTACAGTCTTCTCATGCTGCTCCATGTTTTCCATCCAACATTACAGACGGTCACAGCAGAGAAGCTCTCTGTCTGTAAAGTTGTGTTCATCTTTGACGGCCTGGATGAAAGCAGACTTTTATTGGATTTCCAGAACAATGAGGTTGTGTCTGATGTCACACAGACATCATCAGTAGACGTGCTGTTGACAAACCTCATCGAGGGGAATCTGCTTCCCTCGGCTCTCCTCTGGATAACTTCTCGACCTGCAGCAGCCAATCAGATCCCTCCTACATGTGTTGACAGGGTAACAGAAGTACGAGGGTTCACTGACCCCCAGAAGGAGGAGTACTTCAGGAGGAGATCCAGTGATGAGGAGCTGTCCAGCAGAATCATCTCACACATCAAGGCATCCAGGAGCCTCCACATCATGTGCCACATCCCGGTCTTCTGTTGGATCACTGCTACAGTTCTGGAGCACATGTTGACTACAGACCAGAGAGGAGAGCTGCCCAAGACCCTGACTGAGATGTACTCACACTTCCTGCTGGTTCAGACAAAGAGGAAGAAGCAGAAGTATGATGAGAAACATGAGATGAGTCAACAGGAGCTGATGGAGACTGATAGGGAAGTTCTTCTGAAGCTGGGGAGGCTGGCGTTTGAACATCTGGAGAAAGGCAACCTCATGTTCTACCAAGAAGACCTGGAGGAGTGTGGTCTTGATGTCAGAGAGGCCTTGGTGTTCTCAGGAGTGTGCACAGAGATCTTCAAAAGAGAGTGTGTGCTCTTCCAGAGAACGGTCTACTGCTTTGTTCATCTGAGCATTCAGGAGTTTCTCGCTGCAGTCTACATGTTCCACTGCTACACAAACGGGAACCCGAAAGTAATGGCCAAATCACTGAAAAAAGACTTGAGTGTCGATAGTGCCCCATCCCTGAATTATTATGATAATGACGACGATTATGACATTGACATTTTCTATGGTCACGGTGACCCATACCTGGATTATGATTATGACATTGACAATTTCTATGGTCAATATGATGACGGTGACTCATACCTGGATTATGATTATGGCCATGACACTTTCTCTGGTCAATATGATGTTGGTGTCAGTCCACCAGCGTCAACATCCCTGGATGTCTTCCTGGAGACAGCCATGGAAAAAGCCCTGAAGAGTAAAAATGGCCACCTGGACCTCTATGTCCGCTTCCTTCATGGCCTCTCACTGGAGTCCAACCAGAGTCTCTTAGGAGGCCTGCTGGGTCAGACAGAGAGCAGACCAGAAAGCATCCAGACAGCCATCAGCAAGCTGAAGGAGATGAGCACCTCCAATCTCTCTCCTGACAGAAGCATCAACATCTTCCACTGTTTGATGGAGATGAACGACCAGTCAGTACATCAGGAGATCCAAGAGTTCCTGAAGTCAGAGAACAGATCAGGGAAGGAACTCTCTGAGATCCACTGCTCAGCTCTGGCCTACATGCTGCAGATGTCAGAGGAGGTTCTGGATGTGTTGGACCTGAAGGCGTACAACACATCAGAGGAGGGACGAAGGAGACTGATCCCAGCTGTGAGGAACTGCAGAGAGGCTCGGTTAGTTCTGATCACACTAATTCTGTTCCCACTACTCATCTTTTCCTATTCACACTACACACTCTGTTCATGCTACTTCCCTCCTCAACACTCACTCTGTTTACCTACACAGATTGTAATCTTTTCAGAGTTTTCTTTCTAGGTATCTTCCAAGGGGTGAAGGGGGCTTAATACAACTCAGGAGCTTCAGGGTGTAGATAAAATGTTTAAATGTGGTTAAAATTATTATTATTGCTGTTATTATCGTTATTATTACTGGTAGTTTCATGCTGTACTTAGTAAATGGTATGCTTGGTCTCAGCTCTGTTTTGATTATCATTGATTTCATATTAAATCTGTAAAACACAGACTTTCTGACTGTGGACTCTCAGAGACTCACTGTGAAGTCCTAGCCTCAGCTCTCAGCTCTAACCCCTCCCATCTGAGAGAGCTGGACCTGAGTAACAACAAGCTGCAGGATTCAGGAGTGAAGCTGCTGTCTGCTGGACTGGAGAGTCCACACTGTAGACTGGAGAGTCTGAGGTCAGTTTACTGTCTTTTATCTTGTAGATGTTATATCTTTGATGAGGAAAGGGTTATTTTTGTATGCTAACACTGCCTGGACAATGATGAGTGGATAAAAATAATGCAGTAGTTTTTAGTACATCCTGTCTGATTTGATATGTATCCTGTAATTACAGACTTGATTGCTGTGAACTGTCAGAGAACAGCTGTGCTTCTCTGGCCTCAGCTCTGAAGTCCAACCCCTCCCATCTGAGAGAGCTGGACCTGAGCTACAACAACAAGCTGCAGGATTCAGGGGTGAAGCTGCTGTCTGCTGGACTGGAGAGTCCACACTGTAGACTGGAGACTCTGAGGTAGATAATCTCTTTTCCCTCTGTGTGGAGCTCTACTTGAACATGAGCAGTAGTTTGTTAAAATCCCCCTCTCTCTGCAGGTTATCATGCTGTCTGGTTACAGAGAGCTGCTGTGCTTCTCTGGCCTCAGCTCTGAAGTCCAACCCCTCCCATCTGAGAGAGCTGGACCTGAGTAAAAACTATCTGAAGCATTCAGGAGTGAAGTTGCTGTCTGATCTTCTGGAGAGTCCACACTGTAGACTGGAGACTCTGAGGTCAGTAGAGGGTTGGAGTCGGTCCATGTTGACAAGGTCCATTGGTTGGTCTCAGTTAGTGGAAATGTTAATTCATGCTTTTATATTGTCCCGTCTTGATTATTGTAACTCCCTTTTCACCTGCCTCAGCAAAACATCCCTGGATTGTTTACAAGTGGTCCAAAATGCTGCTGCTAAACTCTTGACCAGGTCCTCCAAAAGGTCTCATGTGACACCGATTCTGATTGCTCTTCACTGGCTCCCCATCAAATTCAAAGTCCTTGTGATCTCCTATAGAGCTCTGCATGGTCAGGCACCTGCCTACATCAGAGATCTACTGCAGCCCTATGTCACCAGCAGGTCTCTAAGGTCCTCTGATCAGGGTTTGCTGGTTGTTCCTCGATCTAGGCTAAAAACTAAAGGAGACTGTGCTTTTGAGGTTGTGGCTCCTAAACTTTGGAACTCTCTCCCTCTGGACTTAAGATCTGTGGACACTTTTAAAAAGCATCTCAAGACCCATTTGTTTAGACTTGCCTTTGTGTCATTTTCTATTTACTTTTGGTTCTGTTTTTATTGTGTTTTATGTCTGTATGTATGTTTATGCTTTATTTCCCCTGTGAAGCACTTTGTGACGTCTCTGCTATCAAAAGGTGCTAGATAAAGTTACTTGCTTACTTACTTAGTGGCAGCATTGTGCTAAACACAGTTAGCATCAACCCAAAGATGCAGCATTTGCTGGTAAATATCCAACCTTATCAATGGCTGCTCTTCTCAGTGAAGGTGTCGGAGGAGAATGGTGACAGGCTTCAGGGCTAGACAGCCAAATCAATCACAGAACAGTCAGCCAATCAGATCATCCATAAGCATGTTGTGATAATGTGTTTGAGTCGACCTGCAGATGACTGTTATTGTTGTGTTCATCCCTACAGGCTGAAATAAACCTGGATTACAGCTGACAGCCTGACACGATGTGAGTATTGACACAGCAGGAGCACACACACTGCAGTCTATCTCTTGCTTTCTCACATACAGCTCAATTTATGTTCCTCATGACTGGGTCAACCATAATGGATGTGCTGCATCAATGACTGAGAGGTGATGAAGTGAGTCTTAGTAAATGGTGATTTCGGATATCAGTTGTGTGTTACGATGAGGTGTGGTGAGGACCCAAATGCAGACACAGACACAAGGGGCTGGAGCACAGTTCAAAAGACAGTTTATTTACTGTACTGGTAGCTGGTAGCTGGAAGCTGGAGCGAGGGCCCGGGCAGGCAGTCGGAGCCCTGGAGCTGAGGATAGGCCCGCAGCTGGGCCAAGGCAGGACAGGGAAGGAGCAGAGGTAAGCCAGGCAGAGCGGGGAGCCGAACTGATCCGACGAGGGAAGCAGGCGAGGCAAGAAGGCTGGAGTCTGGCTGGCAGGCTGAATGGGAGCCGAGTCCTTGGAAAAACCAAGTGTATGATCCGGCGGAGAGTGGATGGCAAACTGGGGATAAATACTGTGGGCTGGTAGGAAACAGGTGAGCAGACCGGTGATGAGCTGATTACAGGCAGGTGTGGAGGGAAGGTGCAGAGAAGGGAGGAAAGACCAAGGGCATCTAGTGGCTGGCAGGAGGATGGCAGGACTGGGGAGTGAAAGGGGTGATGACCAGGACACAGGGGCAGACAGGGGCAGACCATGGCAGACACAAGGGCTAGGGCTAAGAGGGCAGACACTAGAGCTGAAAGGGGCAAATCATGGCAGACAGGGGCAGACCATGACATTGTGTGTCTTCTTCTCCCATCAGATGTCTGTCATCTCACTCTGGATCCAAACTCAACAAACAGAAGCTACACACCAGACACAATGGGAAGTCCACCATCATCCCTGTCTGTTCCTCTGGATCTAACGGAGCAGCAGTGTATCTGGACTGGTCTGCTGGGACTCTGTCCGTCTACAGAGTCTCTTCTGACAAACTGACACTCCTCCACTCCTCTGCTCCACATTCACTGAGCCCCTCTACCCTGGGTTTGGGTTGAGGTTCTAGTCTTTTTCTGTTTCTGGTTCCGTTCTAGTTCTCATTTTCAGACAATTTTTCAGAAAAAGCACTGGTTTGAAAGCCTTTTGGAACATCACAAGCAAAGGCTTGGTTGGCAATTAGTCTGACTTACAGGAAGTTGGCCCCTCCACATCCTATATGTGCTGCTCTTTTCATCCTCAGCTGTTAATACAAAAAATTTGCCACTGTAGCAAGCCAGCCAAATGGTAGAGGAAGTAATAAAAACATGCTAATGGAAAAATTCAAAGACTCATTGGACTGCACAATAAGCCAGGCGTGTTCGATTCATTCTGTGGAGAATCAAAAAGATTTACAAATACTTCCATAGATGGAGTTTTTTTGGCACCGTTGATGGCTCCTTGACTAAAGCCCCGCCCCCAACAAGTGTGATTGGTTTAAGAGTCACAAACAGCCCAGAGCATGTTGACCTGTTATCCCACAACAATGGGTTCTGCAGACCTTTCTGCTGCGCTGACACACAGCTAAGGACTCTGGCCAGCCGAGACTATTGACTTTGGTAATATGCTGGTTTATTATTGTTCATCCGCGTTGGCGCCAATTCCCGTGAGTTGGTACATCGCAGAGACATCAAATTTGGCCCAATGACAGATACTATGAGCCATTACTAGCTCAACAAATATTTACCCAATCGGCCTGAAGGGGGTGCTATAATTAAAGGTTTTACTTTAAAGGCCATAACTCGTACACCGTTTGTCCGATTTTTACGAAACTTGCTACACATATGCAGGTGTCCTAACTCTACAGTTTTGCAATTTGGACCCCAAGGTCCGCCTGGACCGATCACCACCAAAGTCGGTCAGTAGCATCTATGGACCAAGCTCTACAAGTTGTGTTTTTGGATTTTTGATATAGACTTTAGTTTTTAAAATATAAATTTTGTTGTGAGAGGGCGTGGCCTGTCAGCTAAATTGTCATAAATCCCGATGACAAAATTGCGTGAAATTTGGTGTTCAGGGAGGCTGTACTAGTGGACAAGTTTTGTCATCATTGGTGAAAGTGGGTGGGGCCTATGGTGTAATAACCATGTAACAGCCGGTAAATCAAATGCCATTTACATAATCGGTCCCAAACTTCTCAGCCTCGTCTGGAATGGCATTTCTAACATGTGTACCGAATTTTGTGCGATTCGACCAGAAGGGGGCCCCGCAAACACCCAAAATGGGCGTGGCCTAACACAAAAATGGCCGTAACTCCGCACCCGTTTGTTCAATGATCGCGAAACTTGGCAGATACATCAATGGATATATTTGGACGATGTTCTCAGAACCACTGACACTTTTTTCGTGACGTCAGTACCATTCAGAAAAGGCTTGAACCCTTTTCATGGCCACTTGCGGCTATATTTGTTTTTCAGCTAACTTTACACAATTTGCATTTTTAACATACAATTAACTTTTTGTCTTGAATTTTTCAGCAGCAAATGTTTATAGAACCCAATTGTTTATAGTACTGTTGTTTTTTATTATTTCTACTGTTTCTATTGCTTATTTTATATTATACTTTTATATTGTCCTTTCTGAATCCTATGACCTTTGCTGCTGCAATGATCTAATTTCCCAATGGGGATCAATAAAGTTTCATCTTTCATCATCTTTAGTAAAGTGACTGCTTTTGGTCTTATGACACTGAGCCTCATTCACAAAACGTCATAAATTCCTCTTAATTTTGCTCTTGAGAAAAGTGCTTGCAAAAAACCAACATGGGATTCGTGAAACGTGCAACACCTTGATTTTGTGTGCCCTCTTGCATATCTGATGATTAATACCAATTGTCCTAAATTGGTTGCGCGTGCCGGTTGATGTCAGTTAGCACACATAGGCGCCATGGCAACACACTAAAAGGCGTGCTGAGGAACAGTTCATCCAAAAATGTCAGTCTTGACCTTGGCCACCTGCTGTGGGAACACTAATGCTGTGCCACATCCCATTCTCCAGCCTGCAGATATCAATAGATGCACAGATGCAGGAGAGCTATGTGGGCTCCACCTTGCAATAAAACTGAACAGTCAGACTGCTCATTAACTCATCACTACCTGTCCATTCAATGTTACCTTCAAACATTTCTACTAGTCAAGACTATTTTATGATGAGTGATGTCCATTATTACTTTAGCCATAAATGTTTTAAAGTTATACTTAAAATCTAGTAGTCTTAGACTGACAGAAGAAGTCAGCGTTTTTATGGAGATATCACACAGATTTTGGATAGCAAAATGTAAATCTAGCCTTCAGTTTACAAGCAAGGAACAGCTAGCTACAGGTTGGTTGGTTTGTCATTTATTTATAATGTAATCAATCAAAATCTGTTTGCTGCTTCAGGAATATTCTAAGATTTTGAAATAGGTTAAATGAAGTGTCACGTGTTGCCATCTTTGAACTGTCAGATGCTAGCTGGGTAGTTGCATTAAACAAACCAGACTATTAGGTTTCCACTACTAGGCCTAGACAGCTATCTGTTGAATCTAGAGCAAAGGCACTGCTAACCTTTGACTAACCAACTACATAATGAATTGTTATCTGTATAAAAACATAAATGGTATTTCGGGTGGTCTACCCCAGTTGGTCAGTTATCTTGTCAGAAATTTCTGATGCTTTAGAGCTCCTTTGATAGTTGTGGTGATAGATCAATGACTTTGAAGTCAGAAAAATTTGGCTCTAAAGTTTACGACTATGTTACAACTGCAATGCTAATGGTTAGACTAATGGACTAGCAGCACTGCAACTGACTGTCTGTTGCAGCTAGCTAGTGAACTGAAACATAGCGAGACACAAACCTCTATATCTGTCTTTTCCTCCTCCTTTCTGTTCTTCATGCACAACTGATGGCTTGGACCTTTTCATGATGAAATAAGTCTGACTTTTATAACTTTTACATATACAGTATTTATTACATAAAAAATAAAAGCACTATGCCCAGGGCCGCTCCTGTCTGTTTCTACTTTACTCTTACTTTTCTACTGATGCAGCTGCTAAAAATACTGTATTAAAACTACATCTGCATCTTTTAATTTCTTGTAGAAGGTTATTGTATTTGATAAACACAAATTCAGAAAATGACATATTACATTATTTAGGCCCTATAATAACATAATGAAGGAAGGAAGGAATTAATCTCGCACATGCCTACAGCTGACTAAAATGACAATATTACCATACAGGCATGTGCCAAACAGAAGCTAAACAAAGTTGTTGTTTTTGTACTAATGTAAAGATCGTCTGTATGGAACATTTTCTATGCCAATATCAATAAATGATCACTTGTAATGATAAAAACGGACAATCTACAAATAACAAATGACCACAACATAATAATGAATGCTCACATCATCAAATAATGAATATTCATGTCAAATAATGAAAAGCTAACCCTCAATTAACATGAGAACGACTCAAATGAAAAAAATGTCCACACATGAATTAACCAACGGCTTTATCAAATGTTTATATTAAGGTGTGGGTCTACTGTTCGCCACTAGATGTCGTGATTTCATTATTTGACATGGACATTCAGTATTTGAGAGTATTCATTGTTTATTCGATGTACTGTGCACTTGTCAAAGTCTGTGAAGAGCTGTGAAAAATTCTAACAAATCAGAGAACACAATTTCTACAAATTCACCAATAGAGTCCCTATAATTTCTCACATGTAGATGAACAGAATAAATTGAGAATATTGATGGGTGAGTGTGAAGCAGTTAATCCTTCTGCTCAGTACGTCTTCATGTGCTTTATGTGAGAGACAATTAGTAAATGAAAAACAAACCGCCTATTATGTATCAGCATACTCCACTACAGATGTCTTGTACTGTATTATCTATTCTACTATACTCTCTATGGTATACTATAGTCTATTCTTTATTTTACATAATTTGTTATTACCATTATTATTAAATTGTTTCTTTTGATTTTATTAGAGTTTTTAATCATCATTAATGTTATTATTAGTGATTACTACCAAAGCTTTGGCAATATGTACTGAATTATATATATATATATATATAAATATATGTATATGCATATACTATGATGAAAACCTGTATAAAACTTCAATAAAATAAAAAAGAACAATTTAATAATGGTAATAATAATTTTATGTAAAATTGTATGTAAAATAAATATATATATATATATGTATAGAGAGAGAGAGCTGCTCTGCAGGAGCTCGGCAGCTGGTGGGAATGATTGACAGCTGGGATTTCATCTGAGATCGTCTCAGTTCCTGTTCAAGCCCATAAGCCTCAAAAAAGGCAACCTGCAACTACAAATGTTTTCAGGTGACTTTCTGAAAACAAAAAACACAAGCCAGGTTGCTTATAATAAGCAGACATGGCAACTCTGGTTGGGATTCTTCATCACAGCAAGGGGACACTATCAAATAAGCTACTGTATGTCACGTATATGAATGTGTTTTACCATGTCAGCAGCACATGAGATATCTTCAGTGGCATAGTAGGAATTGTAGTACTGAGGAGAAAACTCACACACATACACATACAGATTGGAGTTAATTCAGCCAGAGGTTATTTCCTGGAAATGGAGAGGGGAGGAGCAAACTGGGAAATGAAACCTAAGTATGAAGCAGTTAGTTCAGACTCCATTTTGAAACAGAGCAGAGCAGGAGGAGGGAAACAGAAGGCGGAGGCAGGGTGAGTGTTATTACAACATTATTATTATTTTACTGTAAAAGTCTCTGAGTCAGTTGTCTCCCTGTGGACTGTACAGGGAATAAGAGTCAGAATGAACTGAACAGTTTATCACTGATTCATCTGTGGATACAAAGTCCTGATTGGCTGTTTAATACACACTGTTTTTAATTAGACATGTTTAAGGAAAACAAGGTGACTCTAACTTACCAGGTGTAGTGCTGGCTGGGTTCCTTATACCATGTGTGTGTGTGAGTGTGTGTGTGTGTGTGTGTGTGTCTCCAATGTTCCTGTTCTACCTCTCAGACTGACTGAAGTCCAGAAGATGAGTGTTTGTGAGGAGGAAGAGGAGGGCAGAGCAGAGTCTCCAGCACCCAGCTGTCTGTCTATGAAGACTGACCGGTCTAAAGATATTCCTCTAGTCTTCAGTAATGAACCTGGACCTTCAGACACAAAGTAAGAGGACTGTTATACTGGAAGTCTACCTGATGGATTATGATTCAATGAGGAGAAAAGCAAAACACTGCTCTGAGTTTTATTCCAAAGTGAGATCTGACAAAATGACTGCTGGAATTAAAGTAAAACTCACCTTTGGAAAATTGTTGAATCTCATGAGCAATTAAGATAAACTTACATGTTTTTTTACCAAAATGGACGATATACAGGGCCCTATTTTCGTGCCGGTGCAGATCAAGCATGGTGACCTTGCATCGACAAAGTGGATGTTTTGTTGAGCACAAGCAGGTTTTTTCCCGCCTGCACCCATTCAGTAATTTCGTGGCTTGTCATGACAACGCTTGCTAAATGGGTGGGAAGCGCAGGGCAGTGAAGAGGGGAGTGTCAATACAAATCAGGGTGTAGTGACACTGTGCTATTTTCATGGCTTTTTGACCCTCCAAAATCATATACCGTATTTCCTCTAATAGTGGCCGGTAGTCAATTAAAAGCCGGGTCTCCGATAACGGCCGGGCCGTGGTCGACACGAACAAATAAAGGCCGGCCCCAAATACAGGCCGGGGAAAAAAACAAAGGAAACAAGACTAGGTCAAAACCCAGTATATGGCTGGACCGTGTCCGTCTCCTCTCTCCGCCGCTGCCTCTCCACCGCGCCCACGGCCCGCATCGATCCTCCCGATCCAAGCTGGTGACGCATCGGCGTCGAGACCCCCGCCCGAAATCTCAGCCGGATCACCGGGAACACATCGGCGCCCAGCTATCGGCACTGGCCCCCGGGAAACTCCGGAAAGCGGCGGCAGTAAGCCCTCGGCGCGCCGAAACCTCCATGCTGGTCTGTGTCTCTCTCTCCGCCGAGAGAACAGAGGGCTGTCAGGTGGACTGAGCTCGCGCATATGCATAGAAATAAACGCCGATATGATATAACTATATAGATTCTATTCTTAGCTTCAGTTAGCTTCAGTTAGCTTCAGCTTACATGCAAACAACGGTGGATACCGGTAAACTCCTGGTGCCTGTTTGTAACTGTAGTTTGTAGTAACGTACAAGTGCCACAAGATGGCTCGGCCGGCGGAAGTCTCTGGAGCGTGCCGTCGTCGATTACCGTAATTATCATAATGCATCGCAGTAACAAAAAAACGTCTACCTAACGAACCCCAACAGAAGCAGATCAGAAAACAAGGAGGCTTCGTACTCAAATATGAGCAAATATACTTATCAAACAGAGGGAATTAGAAAAAAAGGCCTGTCTCTAATATAAGCCTGCTTCCAATAAAGGCCTGGTACCCTCTGCAGTCGAGGTAAATAAAGGCCCGGGCCATTATTAGAGGAATTACGGTAAACCCCTTTCATGTATGTTATGCTCACCTGTTTCACTTTGATACAAATTCTTCAGCAAGTAGACACTTTTCAAAAATACGATTCTAATGCATTAATGCAATAATCCCAGTAAGGCAGAGTCTGTACTGGACTATCATTAAATAAACAGTTCACCCTAAAATGAAAATTCAGTCATTATCTACTCACCCTCATGCCAGTTGAAACACACGTGGAGGTTGCCAGCACAACTTGTAGCAGCTTTCTCCAAAACAACTGAAGTCAGTTTGGTCCGGTTCTTCAGATTTCCAAAAAGAGCAAAACATTACCATAAAATGTCTCCATGCAGCATAATCCAAGTCTTCTGAAGCCAAACGATTGCACAGTGAGTGGAAAATATCTATATTTACCCCATTATTTAGCGCAAATCTTCAGAACGTTTTCACTGGGACTGTCGACGGGTTTCCCACTCTCCGGGCCGCGTACATGTATTATTTAATTACTCCCATAAATTACAGAGGGTGCAAATCATTCCCATCAGATTTCATCAACTTGTCCGGGTGATGCACGGCAGCCAGTTTGCACCAGAACGCTCACCACACATCAGCTATCTCAGTGGAGAGTAGAGGACTGAAAGAGCCAATTAGGTAACGAGGGATGATTAGGTGGCCATGATGGAAGGAAGGCCTGTTTGGGAATTTTGCCAGGGCACCGGGGTTACACCCCTACTCCTGCGATGAGTGCCGATGGGATCATTATTCACCACAGAGTCAGGACCTCGGTTTAACGTCTCATCCGAAGGACGGTGCTCACTCACAGGACAGAGTCCCTGTCTCTGTCCTGGGGCATTGGGGATATTATTCATGAGACCAGAGGGAAGAGCACCTCCTACTGGTCCTCCAACACCACTTCCAGCACCAGGTGGTTTCCCATCCAAGGACTAACCACAGCCAGACCTGCTTAGCTTCCCAGCAAGCTAGCGATGTGATGCAGGAGCTATGGTGCTGCTAAATGTAACGTATATAAATATGACTGATTGAATGCAACCTTTTTAATCAGTAATAAGTAAAACAGACTAAAGGCAACCGACAAAGTAACGTAAACATGTTTTATTGTATTAGAAAGTTAGTTACAGCTGCACATGAAACTGCACATTGTGTGAATCATTGTGTTCCAAAATAAAACTGTCGATGCGCATCTTTACGCATGGAAAACATGACCGGGCTTTCAAAATCTCCAGAAATAGTGAAGTCAGCTTAAAAAGGGACATCATCTGCCCTTGGTGACATATTTGAGGTGCTGTATATTCACGCCTCCCAGACAAGAATCAGTTTCCTCTTGGGAGAAGCCGGTCTAGACTCTCCTCTCCATTATGAAACAGTCAGTGAGCCGTGGCAGGGAGTGCACTGCTTTTAAAGGGGATGAGAAGAGGTGATTCGATTGGCCATGATTGATGCCAGCTCCTAACACACCTACTGATAATGTATTCCTCCTAATCCAACCCCTTTCACAACTACGCCGCTGGTGCACCAGCATGTCTGGTCATGAAATTACCACAAATATGTTGGTCAGGCCCAAGTGAGCTTGCACCACCACCTGCGTCTGCACCTTGATTCATGAAAATAGGGCTCACAGTGTCTTCCCTTTACTGTAATATTACACACTATGAGAGGATTGTATTTCTGAAGTAAGCTAGTAGTGAGAATATCAAGGAAAGACAATGGAAGAGAAAAATGACTCCTCTACAATACAACTGTTCATCCAAAATGGATCTTCATCAGGAATACATAAGCCAGACAGTCGTTGTACTCACATGATATTAATAAAAACATCTTGGTGTTTCCAGAGGTCAGGACCGGAGCCAGAGAGCAGAGTCTCCAGCACCCAGCTGTCTGTCTATGAAGAGTGACTGGTCTAAGGAGCCGCCTTTGAATTTCAACAATGAACCTGAACATCCAGACCAGTTCCTCAGTATCTCCACTGGAGCACACAAGAGGTCTGG
Source organism: Centroberyx gerrardi (assembly GCF_048128805.1). Classification (NCBI taxonomy): domain Eukaryota; kingdom Metazoa; phylum Chordata; class Actinopteri; order Beryciformes; family Berycidae; genus Centroberyx; species Centroberyx gerrardi. The sequence goes on along the minus strand of NC_136018.1, from coordinate 388,061 downwards.
ATAAAAACCTGCCATTTGACCCCTAATGTCCAGACCTGTGAATGCTGTCAATACAGTACGACTGAGTGAAATACAAAGAAGATACCAGATGGGGTCCGAAGTATAGAAACCTATCTCATGACTACAGATTGAATTGTGTGTCATATGATGGCATAACAACAGTAGCAGAACTGGGTAGTCATGCACTGTTCTGTGGTTTAATTGTTTTAGATGGTGAAGTCTGTTTGTTACTGGCAGAATTCAGTTTCTGAACTGCTGAGCGGGATGTTTCAAGCCAGCAGGGTCAGCTGAGCGGTTAGTGCTTTGTTGTTGAGATTGATGGTGAGATCAGAAATTATTGATTGAGATGTTGTGGCCTAAGTGGTGTACGCACTGGAGTGTATGCACTTTCCCATTCTATGTTGGATATAGAGGAAGAGGTATGATTTTTGTTTTATTTTACCTGTGATTGGTTTGTGCATTATGTTCTATCAGCACACTGAGACAAATTCCTAAGAACTGTAAGTTGATGTGGCAATAAAGCATTGAACGCAAATGTAGAGCTAAATGTCTCAGATAGGCAATCTCAGTATATTGTAGGTGTTCAGTAGATGAGTATAATTTTGAGCTCTGCTGAGGCCGGGTGTGGAAGGAATGAATGAAAATGAACAAACTGGTAATGAACATCGAGTGACATACTGTACATAGTATTGTGGGATGAAGCCCTTCAGAGAAGACAATGGAAAAGAGAATAACTGCTCACTGCTCACCAATCAGAAAACAGACTACTGTTTTATTCACAATATTAACAAAAACATCTTGTTTCCAGAGGTCAGGACCGGAGCCAGAGAGCAGAGTCTCCAGTGCCCAGCTGTCTGTCTATGAAGAGTGACAGCTCTAAGGAGCCGCCTTTGAATTTCAGCAATGAACCTCAACATCCAGACACCAAGTAAGATCACTGGTCACTATAAACCTCAACTTGAAAGGCATAAAGACCAACACACCTTCTGAAAGAATCCTGTTAGAGCTAGTTAGCTGTAAGGTAGAAGCCTTGGTCCATCTAAGATAAAGGGATTCACACCGAAGTCAAAAAGATCTTTCTTATTGTTATAATATTAATAAACTTTGTACAGTCAATTATTGTGCTACAGACGCTATTAAAAGCAAACTATGCAGTAGGCTGTGGGTGGTGTACGGTGGAGGCTTGTAGGCCATGACTAGCTTTCAGAATGGACACAACAATAAACCTCAGAACTTGGAAATATTCACCTTATTTTGAACAGATCGAAGAAAAGGCACATTATTGTTCACTGTAAGCTGTGCATCAGGGAACTGAAAGCACTTGCCACTGTGATGTGAGTGCCATCTGCTGTTTATTTTGAGATTACCGTAGACATGATCCATTAAGGCAACCTCTGTGATTTTACCATATATCAGTCGTACCCAAATAAATGAATTTTTTTTTACTTTTAATAAAGACAAACTTAGTTACTATTTAGGGCAAGTAACAAAGTACAGTAACTAGTTACTTTCCAAAGTAACTTTCGCCAACACTGTGAATAATGAGTATCAGTCAATACTGCATTCATCCACGATCGCTACAATGACATTTATCTGCGATAGGTGACTCGTTGATGCAATGCTCATGTATTAGTTAAACTACAACTGTACAAGAAGACACAAATATAAATATAAACAAGTTTTGCTGCGGCAGCGCGATGCTGTCTGACCATCTTCGGTAGATGGCAGTGGCAAATTTTTAAAATTAGATAACTTAAACAAATGTTGATAGGGTTTTCTGATGATAGCAGTCATAATGAATTGTCTTCATCTCCACAGAAAGAGGAAGTGGAATAGTAGTTGTGTTGTGAAGGAGCAGCTGTCCTGGTGTGCATTGTGTCAGGAGGTCCTGAGGGATCCAGTCTCTACCAGCTGTGGACACTGGTTCTGTAGACAGTGCATCACCTCATACTGGGACCAGTCTGGTTCATCAGGAGACTCTGCCTGTCCCCAGTGTGGAAAAAGAACCAGAACAAGACCTGGACTGCAGACACCCAGTCAAACCAGCATCACACAAAGTAAGCCTGGGAACTCTATTTTCGAGAATCAATGGCCCATAGGGTGTGGCGACTGACTTTTGTTAATTTTGTGGCCAGAGGCACGAGGCACCCCTGTGGCGCAGTTGGAAACAGGTTTGGATTAGGAAGAATACATTATCAGTAGGTGTAATAGGGGGCTGGCATCAATCAAGACCAATCAAATCACCTCTTTTCCTTTCCTTTAAAAGCAGTGCCACAGCGCTCTGACATTTTTGTGCTAGAAAGAATAGTCTGGTTGCGCTACCAATGCTTCTATTAGAGGAAACTGATGTCCTTATGTGGGAGGAGTAGAATGGCTACAAGCGAAGATACGGCACATTAAGGCTGCGGAGGGCAGATGATGTTAACTTAGCTTGGGAGAAGATAACACATTGGTCCTGTGAGGTCCTCTGGTCCGAGGAGAACTGTTGCCCAATGTAGGAAACAGTTCAGTGATAAAGCAAATCGCAATAACCTTGCTGTCAACTTTTGGGTTGTCTTATTGGCGAAGAGCCAAACAGAAACTGTCCCTGTGGTTGGCTACGGGAGGGTGGTGGGGGTGAAGGGGCATCCACCAGCCAGTCCCTGACATCTATAGAGGATGCGGCCGCCTCCACAATTTCCACTCCATGCGTCATGCCGCATACTGACAGTTCCATGTTGGATGATAATCATTCACACCACTGCCATGTGTAGTACGAATGAAAAATGCTGTATCCTATTTTTTCCTGATTAAAGGATTTATATCAAAGTCAACATCCACAAAAAGGGTTGGTAAGCTTTTGAATAGACTGCACCTTGCGCCATGGGCCTTTGGAGTGGTATGAGCAGGCAGGTGATGCAAGGTCCCAGTAATCCTTGACACCAAAATTGCACTGCGATGCTGGTCATTACTGACACACCCCCTCCTACGCCTCTCCTCCCACTTCACGCTGAGTCACCAAAAAATGGGCACAGAAAGAAAAAAAAAGGTCTCTGTAGTGAACAATTCAAAAGTGTTACTCACCCATGCACAGTGGGCCAGCTCAAGTGTAGGCACCGCTGGACTGCCGAACAGCAGGCCTTTGAGTAGTTCGAGAGTAAGGCCTAAAGTCCTTTACAAATAGGCCTAGTTCTTGGCACAGCTATACCATCGAGTCCCACGGCTGGTAATCCAGCTGGGTCCATAGGCCATGCGAAGACCTCCAGTGAATTTAAAAAGGTCCCATGCCAGTGTGTAAGACAGTGCTATCCATCCAACACTATCTTGGTCCCGAGTCTTTGCTATGTCCTCCTCATGCACTACATCAAGACATCCACCATCTCTTCACAATGCCATTATCTCTAATAGTCATGCCCACTGTGCCATCAGCTCCGACATATAGCCACAGTCATGAAATATTTGGATTTTGCATTTCTTGACCCTAATATTGATTTTTATGTTGGTACTGAAAATGAACATAAGATTCTCTAAGGTACAGTAGTATCTTTGTTTAACCTTTTATTTATTTTTTTGTCTCTTCCAGTGAACAGCGATCTGCAGGAGGTTTTAAATGAGCATCAAATCAATCTGAGAAGGAGATGTGAATTTGTGACAGAAGGAACTGCTGAAGCAGGAACTGGAACCCCCCTCAACAGGATCTACACTGAGCTCTACATCACAGAGGGACAGAGTGAAGAGGTTAATACCCAACATGAGGTGTGGCAGCTGGAGACAGCATCCAAGATGGAGACCCTCCATGACACTCCAATCAAGTGCCACGACATCTTTAAACCCTTACCTGGCCAAGAGACACACATCAGAGTAGTTCTGACGAAGGGCGTTGCTGGCATTGGAAAAACCTTCTCAGTGCAGAAGTTCACTCTGGACTGGGCAGAGGGCTTGGAAAATCAAGATGTCAGTCTTGTGATTCTGCTTTCGTTCCGGGAGCTGAACTTGATCAAAGATGAGCAGTACAGTCTTCTCATGCTGCTCCATGTTTTCCATCCAACATTACAGACGGTCACAGCAGAGAAGCTCTCTGTCTGTAAAGTTGTGTTCATCTTTGATGGCCTGGATGAAAGCAGACTTTTATTGGATTTCCAGAACAATGAGGTTGTGTTTGATGTCACACAGACATCATCAGTAGACGTGCTGTTGACAAACCTCATCGAGGGGAATCTGCTTCCCTCGGCTCTCCTCTGGATAACTTCCCGACCTGCAGCAGCCAATCAGATCCCTCCTACATGTGTTGACAGGGTAACAGAAGTACGAGGGTTCACTGACCCCCAGAAGGAGGAGTACTTCAGGAGGAGATCCAGTGATGAGGAGCAGGCCAGCAAAATCATCTCACACATCAAGGCATCCAGGAGCCTCCACATCATGTGCCACATCCCGGTCTTCTGTTGGATCACTGCTACAGTTCTGGAGCACATGTTGACTACAGACCAGAGAGGAGAGCTGCCCAAGACCCTGACTGAGATGTACTCACACTTCCTGCTGGTTCAGACAAAGAGGAAGAAGCAGAAGTATGATGAGAAACATGAGATGAGTCAACAGGAGCTGATGGAGACTGATAGGGAAGTTCTTCTGAAGCTGGGGAGGCTGGCGTTTGAACATCTGGAGAAAGGCAACCTCATGTTCTACCAAGAAGACCTGGAGGAGTGTGGTCTTGATGTCAGAGAGGCCTTGGTGTTCTCAGGAGTGTGCACAGAGATCTTCAAAAGAGAGTGTGTGCTCTTCCAGAAAATGGTCTACTGCTTTGTTCATCTGAGCATTCAGGAGTTTCTCGCTGCAGTCTACATGTTCCACGGTCACACAAACAGGAAACTGAAAGTAATGGCCAAATCACTGAAAAAAGACTTGAGTGTCGATAGTGACCCATCCCTGAATGATGATGATAATGATGATGATTACGACTATAACAATTTCTTTGGTAGAAATGATGACAGTGACTCATTCCGGGATGATGATGATGATGATGATGTTGGTGATTATGATGATGATGACAATGGTGATGATGATTACGACTATAACAATTTCTTTGGTAGAAATGATGACAGTGACTCATTCCGGGATGATGATGATGATGATGATGATGATGATGATGAGGACGACGATGACAATGGTGATTATGATGATGACAATGATCCATACCTGGATGATGATGATGACAATGATCCATACCTGGATGATGATGATGATAATGATGATGACCATGACGATGACGATGGCGATGGTGATTGTGATGACAATGATCCATACCTGGATGATGATGAAGATAATGATGACGATGACGATGACGATGACGATGACGATGACGATGATGATTATGGTTATGATGATAACACCTTCTCTGGTAAATATGATGACAGTGACCCATCCCTGGATATCTTTCTGGGTAGAGCCATGTCTGAAGCCCTGAACAGTAAAAATGGCCACCTGGACCTCTATGTCCGCTTCCTTCATGGCCTCTCACTGGAGTCCAACCAGAGTCTCTTAGGAGGCCTGCTGAGTCGGACAGAGAGCAGACCAGAAAGCATCCAGACAGCCATCAACAACCTGAAGAAGATGAACACTTACAATCTCTCTCCTGATAGAAGCATCAACATCTTCCACTGTTTGATGGAGATGAACGACCAGTCAGTACATCAGGAGATCCAAGAGTTCCTGAAGTCAGAGAACAGATCAGAGAAGGAACTCTCTGAGATCCACTGCTCAGCTCTGGCCTACATGCTGCAGATGTCAGAGGAGGTTCTGGATGTGTTGGACCTGAAGGCCTACAACACATCAGAGGAGGGACGAAGGAGACTGATCCCAGCTGTGAGGAACTGCAGAGAGGCTCGGTTAGTCCTGATCACACTAATTCTGTTCCCACTACTCATCTTTTCCTATTCACACTACACACTCTGTTCATGCTACTTCCCTCCTCAACACTCACTCTGTTTACCTACACAGATTGTAATCTTTTCAGAGTTTTCTTTCTAGGTATCTTCCAAGGGGTGAAGGGGGCTTAATACAACTCAGGAGCTTCAGGGTGTGGATAAAATGTTTAAATGTGGTTAAAATTATTATTATTGCTGTTATTATCGTTATTATTACTGGTAGTTTCATGCTGTACTTAGTAAATGGTATGCTTGGTCTCAGCTCTGTTTTGATTATCATTGATTTCATATTAAATCTGTAAAACACAGACTTTCTGACTGTGGACTCTCAGAGACTCATTGTGAAGTCCTGGCCTCAGCTCTCAGCTCTAACCCCTCCCATCTGAGAGAGCTGGACCTGAGTAACAACAAGCTGCAGGATTCAGGAGTGAAGCTGCTGTCTGCTGGACTGGAGAGTCCACACTGTAGACTGGAGAATCTGAGGTCAGTTTACTGTCTTTTATCTTGTAGATGTTATATCTTTGATGAGGAAATGTTTATTTTTGTATGCTAACACTGCCTGGACAATGATGAGTGGATAAAAATAATGCAGTAGTTTTTAGTACATCCTGTCTGATTTGATATGTATCCTGTAATTACAGACTTGACTGCTGTGAACTGTCAGAGAACAGCTGTGCTTCTCTGGCCTCAGCTCTGAAGTCCAACCCCTCCCATCTGAGAGAGCTGGACCTGAGCTACAACAACAAGCTGCAGGATTCAGGAGTGAAGCTGCTGTCTGCTGGACTGGAGAGTCCACACTGTAGACTGGAGACTCTGAGGTAGATAATCTCTTTTCCCTCTGTGTGGAGCTCTACTTGAACATGAGCAGTAGTTTGTTAAAATCCCCCTCTCTCTGCAGGTTATCATGCTGTCTGGTTACAGAGAGCTGCTGTGCTTCTCTGGCATCAGCTCTGAAGTCCAACCCCTCCCATCTGAGAGAGCTGGACCTGAGTAAAAACTATCTGAAGCATTCAGGAGTGAAGCTGCTGTCTGATCTTCAGGAGAGTCCACACTGTAGACTGGAGACTCTGAGGTCAGTAGAGGGTTGGAGTCAGTCCATGTTGACAAGGTCCATTGGTTGGTCTCAGTTAGTGGAAATGTTAATTCATGCTTTTATATCGTCCCGCCTTGATTATTGTAACTCCCTTTTCACCTGCCTCAGCAAAACATCCCTGGATTGTTTACAAGTGGTCCAAAATGCTGCTGCTAAACTCTTGACCAGGTCCTCCAAAAGGTCTCATGTGACACCGATTCTGATTGCTCTTCACTGGCTCCCCATCAAATTCAAAGTCCTTGTGATCTCCTATAGAGCTCTGCATGGTCAGGCACCTGCCTACATCAGAGATCTACTGCAGCCCTATGTCACCAGCAGGTCTCTAAGGTCCTCTGATCAGGGTTTGCTGGTTGTTCCTCGATCTAGGCTAAAAACTAAAGGAGACTGTGCTTTTGAGGTTGTGGCTCCTAAACTTTGGAACTCTCTCCCTCTGGACTTAAGATCTGTGGACACCTTTAAAAAGCAGCTCAAGACCCATTTGTTTAGACTTGCCTTTGTGTAATTTTCTGTTTACTTTTGGTTCCGTTTTTGTGTTTTATGTCTATATGTATGTTTATGCTTTATTTCCCCTGTGAAGCACTTTGTGACGTCTCTGCTATCAAAAGGTGCTAGATAAAGTTACTTGCTTACTTACTTAGTGGCAGCATTGTGCTAAACACAGTTAGCATCAACCCAAAGATGCAGCATTTGCTGGTAAATATCCAACCTTATCAATGGCTGCTCTTCTCAGTGAAGGTGTCGGAGGAGAATGGTGACAGGCTTCAGGGCTAGACAGCCAAATCAATCACAGAACAGTCAGCCAATCAGATCATCCATAAGCATGTTGTGATAATGTGTTTGAGTCGACCTGCAGATGACTGTTATTGTTGTGTTCATCCCTACAGGCTGAAATAAACCTGGATTACAGCTGACAGCCTGACACGATGTGAGTATTGACACAGCAGGAGCACACACACTGCATACTGCAGTCTATCTCTTGCTTTCTCACACACACAGCTTAATTTATGTTCCTTATGACTGGGTCAACCATACTGGATGTGCTGCATCACTGACTGAGAGGTGATGAAGTGAGTCTTAGTAAATGGTGATTTCTGATGTCAGTTGTGTGTCTTCTTCTCCCATCAGATGTCTGTCATCTCACTCTGGATCCAAACTCAACAAACAGAAGCTACACACCAGACACAATGGGAAGTCCACCATCATCCCTGTCTGTTCCTCTGGATCTAACAGAGCAGCAGTGTATCTGGACTGGTCTGCTGGGACTCTGTCCGTCTACAGAGTCTCTTCTGACAAACTGACACTCCTCCACTCCTCTGCTCCACATTCACTGAGCCCCTCTACCCTGGGTTTGGGTTGAGGTTCTAGTCTTTTTCTGTTTCTGGTTCCGTTCTCATTTTCAGACAATTTTTCAGAAAAAGCACTGGTTTGAAAGCCTTTTGGAACATCACAAGCAAAGGCTTGGTTGGCAATTAGTCTGACTTACAGGAAGTTGGCCCCTCCACATCCTATATGTGCTGCTCTTTTCATCCTCAGCTGTTAATACAAAAAATGTGCCACTGTAGCAAGCCAGCCAAATGGTGGAGGAAGTAATAAAAACATGCTAATGGAAAAAATTCAAAGACTCATTGGACTGCACAATAAGGCAGGCGTGTTCGATTCATTCTGTGGAGAATCAAAAAGATTTACAAATACTTCCATAGATGGAGTTTTTTTGGCACCGTTGATGGCTCCTTGACTAAAGCCCCGCCCCCAACAAGTGTGATTGGTTTAAGAGTTACAAACAACCCAGAGCATGTTGACCTGTTATCCCACAACAATGGGTTCTGCAGACCTTTCTGCTGCGCTGACACACAGCTAAGGACTCTGGCCAGCCGAGACTATTTGGTACTCAGTTGGATAGACTTACAAGAATCTTGAACATTCTTGTTTCTAAAATCTTAATGCATGAAAATCATAATGTTGTCCTAGTTTAGTACATTATTTGAGCAAAGTTTTTAGGGGTTCAAGCCCGTAGGGCTGAAACCCTATTGTTTTTATGCTGGTTTATTATTGTTCATCCGCGTTGGTGCAAATTCCCGTGAGTTGGTACATCGCAGAGACATCAAATTTGGCCCAATGACAGATACTATGAGCCATTACTAGCTCAACAAATATTTACCCAATCGGCCTGAAGGGGGCGCTATAATTAAAGGTTTTACTTTAAAGGCCATGACTCGTACACCGTTTGTCCGATTTACACAAAACTTGCTACACATATGCAGGTGTCCTAACTCTACAGTTTTGCAATTTGGACCCTCAAGGTCCGCCTGTACCGATCACCACCAAAGTCGGTCAGTAGCATCTATGGCCCAAGCTCTACAAGTTGTGTTTTTGGATTTTTGATATAGACTTTAGTTTTTAAAATATAAATTTTTAAAAGTTGTGAGAGGGCGTGGCCTGTCAGCTAAATTGTCATAACTTCATGACCGATTGTCCAATCATCATGAAACTTGGTGAACATGTTCAGATATCATCAATGACCATGTGTGCAAAGCTGTTTTAAGATTGAACAGTAGGGGGCGCTACAAATGCCAAAAAACTGTATCTCCTAATAGCGTGAAATTTGGTACGCATGTTCAAGGAGGTGGTACTAGTCAAAATCATAAGTTTCGTCATCATTTGTGAAAGTGGGCGGGGCCTATGGTGTAATAACCATGTAACAGCCAGTAAATCAAAGTCTATTTGCATAATCAGTCCCAAACTTCTCAGCCTCGTCTGGAATGGCATCTCTAACGTGTATCGAATTTTGTGCGATTCGACAAAAAGAGGGCGTCGCAAACGGCCAAAATGGGCGTGGCCTAACACAAAAATGGCCGTAACTCCGCACCCGTTTGTTCAATGATCGCGAAACTTGGCAGATACATCAATGGATATATTTGGACGATGTTCTCAGAACCACTGACACTTTTTTCGTGACGTCAGTACCGTTCAGAAAAGGCTTGAAATCTTTTCATATGCTATATGAAAAGATGCTATATTTGTTTTTCAGCTAACTTTACACAATTTGCATTTTTAACATACAATTAACTTTTTGTCTTGAATTTTTCAGCAGCAAATGTTTATAGAACCCAATTGTTTATAGTACTGTTGTTTTTATTATTTCTGCTGTTTCTATTGCTTATTTTATATGATACTTTTATATTGTCCTTTCTGAATCCTATGACCTTTGCTGCTACAATAATCTAATTTCCCAATGGGGATCAATAAAGTTTCATCTTTCATCATCTTTAGTAAAGTGACTGCTTTTGGTCTTATGACACTGAGCCTCATTCACAAAACGTCATAAATTCCTCTTAATTTTGCTCTTGAGAAAAGTGCTTGCAAAAAACTAACATGGGATTCGTGAAACGTGCAACACCTTGATTTTGTGTGCCCTCTTGCATATCTGATGATTAATACCAATTGTCCTAAATTGGATGCGCGTGCTGGTTGATGTCAGTTAGCACACATAGGCGCCATGGCAACACACTAAAAGGCGTGCTGAGGAACAGTTCATCCAAAAATGTCAGTCTTGGTGAATTACCCTTGGCCACCTGCTGTGGGAACACTAATGCTGTGCCACGTCCCATTCTCCAGCCTGCAGATATCAATAGATGCACAGATGCAGGAGAGCTATGTGGGCTCCACCTTGCAATAAGTCTGAACAGTCAGACTGCTCATTAACTCATCACTACCTGTCCATTCAATGTTACCTTCAAAAATTTCTACTAGTCAAGACTATTTTATGATGAGTGATGTCCATTATTACTTTAGCCATAAATGTTTTAAAGTTATACTTAAAATCTAGTAGTCTTAGACTGACAGAAGAAGTCAGCGTTTTTATGGAGATATCACACAGATTTTGGATAGCAAAATGTAAATCTAGCCTTCAGTTTACAAGCAAGGAACAGCTAGCTACAGGTTGGTTGGTTTGTCATTTATTTATAATGTAATCAATCAAAATCTGTTTGCTGCTTCAGGAATATTCTAAGATTTTGAAATAGGTTAAATGAAGTGTCACGTGTTGCCATCTTTGAACTGTCAGATGCTAGCTGGGTAGTTGCATTAAACAAACCAGACTATTAGGTTTCCACTACTAGGCCTAGACAGCTATCTGTTGAATCTAGAGCAAAGGCACTGCTAACCTTTGACTAACCAACTACATAATGAATTGTTATCTGTATAAAAACATAAATGGTATTTCGGGTGGTCTACCCCAGTTGGTCAGTTATCTTGTCAGAAATTTCTGATGCTATAGAGCTCCTTTGATAGTTGTGGTGATAGATCAATGACTTGAAAAATTTGGCTCTAAAGTTTACGACTATGTTACAACTGCAATGCTAATGGTTAGACTAATGGACTAGCAGCACTGCAGCTGACTGTCTGTTGCAGCTAGCTAGCATAGCACAGTCGATATCTAGGCTAGTATAGCTTGATAAAACATGAACTGAAACATAGCGAGACACAAACCTCCATATCTGTCTTTTCCTCCTCCTTTCTGTTCTTCATGCACAACTGATGGCTTGGACCTTTTCATGACGAAATAAGTCTGACTTTTATAACTTTTACATATACAATATTTATTTACATAAAAAATAAAAGCACTATGCCCAGGGCCGCTCCTGTCTGTTTCTACTTTACTCTTACTTTTCCACTGATGCAGCTGCTAAAAATACAGTATTAAAACTACATCTGCATCTTTTAATTTCTTGTAGAAGGTTATTGTATTTGATAAACACAAATTAAGAAAATGACATATCATTTCACTATTTAGGCCCTATAATAACATAATGAAGGAAGGAAGGAATTAATCTTGCACATGCCTACAGCTGACTAAAATGACAATATTACCATACAGGCATGTGCCAAACGGAAGCTAAACAAAATTGTTTTTTTTTTTACTAATGTAAAGACCGTCTGTATGGAACATTTTCTGTGCCAATATCAATAAATGATCACTTGTAATGATAAAAACGGACAATCTACAAATAACGAATGACCACAACATAATAATGAATGCTCACATCATCAAATAATGAGTATTAACATCAAATAATGAAAAGCCAACCCTCAATTAACAGAAGAACAATTCAAATGAAAAAAATGTTAACAGCTTTATCAAATGTTTATATTAAGGTGTGGGTCTACTGTTCGCCACTAGATGTCGTGATTTCATTATTTGACATGGACATTCAGTATTTGAGAGTATTCATTGTTTGTTATTTGATGTTGTGCTGTGCACTTGTCAAAGTCTGTTTAGAGCTGTGAAAATTTATTTATTTTACATAATTTATTATTACCATTATTATTAGTTTTTAGAGTTTTTCATCATCATTAATGTTATTATCTTTATTGATTACTGCCAAGGCTTTGGCAATATATACTCAATTGTACTTCATGTCAGTAAGCTCATTAAATTGAACTGAATTGAGAGATACATACTGTATATGTATATATATGGAGAGAGAGAGAGAGAGAGAGAGAGAGAGAGAGAGAGAGCTGCTCCAGCAGGTGAGGATGATTGACAGCTTGGATTTCCCGAGAGCGTCTCGCTGTTTTGTTGTGCGCACGTGGCCGAATATAAGCAAGTTTAAAAACAAGGACATTTTGAAAACAAGCCCAAAAAAGGCAAACCGTAACAATCAGTATTTCATCATTCATTCAGCCAAATGAAATGTTACTTCCAGGAAAAGGAGAGGGGAGGAGCCAACCGTGAAGACAGTCAGCTCTATCAGAGCAGAGCAGCAAAACAGGAAGGTTGCGGCAGGGTGAGTGTTATTACAACATTATCATTATATTATTATTATTATTAAAGTCACAAAGTCCTGATGGGCTGTTTGATACACACTGTTTTTAATTAGACATATTTAAAGAAAACAAAGTTTGTGACATCCGTACACTGTCGCCATATAGAGCAGAAAAGTGTTGCCTGGGTGACGGTTTATATCGTCATCACGACATCAGGCTATTTGTATCAACTAATAATGTCATACTGTCACAGCTTTACATTTGTCTCGTTTTTAAAAAAAAAATATTTGGCAAATACTCGTTCATTCATCAGGTAAATAATAGTAAGGTAAATAGAACTGCCCTACGCTACCCTGAGTTGTTCGGCTTCAGCGACATCAGAACGTGGAAAGAAGTTGAAGCAGCTAAACTTCAGTTTGTAGCCCGTAGTGTGAACGTTCCTGTGTGTGTGTGTGTGTGTGTGTGTCTCCAGTGTTTCTGTTCTACCTCTCAGACTGACTGAAGTCCAGAAGATGAATGTTTGTGAGGAGGAAGAGGAGGGCAGAGCAGAGTCTCCAGCACCCAGCTGTCTGTCTATGAAGACTGACCGGTCTAAAGATATTCCTCTAGCCTTCAGTAATGAAGCTGGACCTTCAGACACAAAGTAAGCAGATGGGAACTGCTTAGTCATTCAGTTATGAAAGGAGAAAAAAGGAGGAGAAAAAAATAAAAAGAAGGAAGGGCAAAAGAGGAAGAAGAGGATGATAATCACAAGAATGAATTAGATGTCCATTGAAATTGAGTATGAAATAGGAGTTTACAGTAGCTGGTTATGGGACCGTTAGTAAGCCATGAACAGAATAAGCTTAACCCTACAACCTTGGGTTATTTAGCATTAGGAACAAGACTTTCACAAACAATTAGGGCAGATCTTTAAATGAATTGTTTAGTTTATTTTAAGGTAAAGTTCTGATAATTTATGTTACTCATCTTGACAAAATGTGAATGTATAGCCTAATTATTTTCACAAAATTTGGTAACACTATAACCTAGATACTGATGGTTAAATATCCCCTAATTCCCATTGACTGCAATTGGTTCTAACCACAAGCTGTGCTACATCGCTATGGGCCAGGGTGCAAGAATTACCAATGGGCCCCATCCCAGCCCGTTTTTCAACATTTTTTTTTAGGCATTTCTGCTTTGACCTTTTAGACAGTCACAGTAGAGAGAGACAGGAAAGACAGGAAAGACAGGGCAGAGAGAGAGGATGATAAGAATCAGACTATTTTCTGTGGTGTTCCTGTGTGCAATTTACCTGTCTTTCAAATGGACAGCCAGAGTCCCAACAGCCATCCTCTAGAATGCATAGTGTAGTAACTCCAATACACACACACACACATACTGTACATATTTTTCATAGTTCATAGTTCATATAGGCACAGCAGCCCCACTCAACGAATATGTAACCAAACAAACACATAGCAAAAGAAAAACATGATTTTTTCACGACACTGCAGTCTGACAGTGGCCAGGGTCAAATATAACCATATATACTGTATAACCAAATATAACGGCGACCTAACCCATACATAATAAACATGTCTATTCAACTGTATGAAGGACATCCAATGAGACTTGCCCTCTATGAAGTCATCAACAATACACCCGTCCAACTTCCTGGCTCTATTGCCCTCAATAAAGAGAACAGAATCCAGTCAGCCTCTCCTGACTCATGGTGCTTCTTAAATACCATGAACAGAATTAGCTGTGCAACATCACATGCATTGTTGACTAGAACTAATAAGTATAAAACATTTCTGTTTCCAGAAGTCACTACCACAGGCAGAGAGCAGAGTCTCCAGTACCCAGCTGTCTGTCTATGAAGAGTGACCGGTCCAAAGAAAATCCTCTAGCCTTCAGTAATGAACCTGGACCTTCAGACACAAAGTAAGAGGACTGGTTATACTTTAAGCCCATTCCTTGCTGGGAACAGCTTAGCCAGTCAGTTATGAAAAAAAGAAAAAAAAAGGAGGAGAAAAAAATAAAAACAAGGAAGGGCAAAATAAGAAGAGGATGATGACGAGAAGGAAGTGAAAAGCATGCCTTCGGGCTAGGGACATTAAGTGACGTAGAATATTTAATTTTATATACTGCCTGTTGCTTTGCAGCCCGTAGTCTGAACGTACCATAAGCATTGAAGGGGGAGGCTCACGTTGGCTACGTTTACGCCACAGCTCTTGATGCCCGGTTCATATTTTTTGCCTATATCTGATTTTTTTGACCGCCTGTTTATATCCATTTTCAATAGAGACTTTCACACCTGTCTATCAACGCCCTGTAGCCCATTGTACTGCCATAAGTTGGGAGTATGTTGCAGGGAGAAATTTGCAAAAACTGTATTTACAATCCAAATTTTTTAGAATTCTGAAAAAACCCAAGTCATGAAAGGATGAGACTATAGCATTTGCAGTGTTTCAGAAATTAAAATTCAAAATCTCAACGCCAGCCCATGCCCTTTATCGTGTTAATAGAGGAGGTGAAACACGCGCCTGTACACAGCCGGTGTAAACGGTATTGATTACAATTAGTGTGTTTCTGTTCTGAGAGACAGACAAAAAACGTGGCTGAGGCGCGTCCGGCGTAGAATGGGGGTGAGAGTGTCACATTTTGAATGACTTGCGAATCGCAATGACCAGAAAAATCCAAAATGTGTGGTTAGATGAGAGTTGCACTGGCAGGTATCACATTCCTATCGGATTTATTTCCACATATGAATGTGGCCCAGATAAAATCTGAAAGTATCCGATTCCATGTGCTTTTTTCCTGCTTACACGGTCATAATACATATCGGATCTGTGCCACATGTGAGCAAAAAATCTGAATTGGGTCACTTACCAGGCGGTGTAACCATAGATAGATAGACCAGTAGGTAGGCAAGCCATTCAACCAAGCTGTCCCAGGTACACATAGAGAGTTTGATTACTAGATGAATAAGCCATTCGGCCAAGCTTGCCCAAGCACCTGTAACATCGGGTAAGACCGAAACTGCAAGCACAGAACTGAATATACAACCTTGCAAAATTAAACTTGCAACCACGGACCTGAAGGTACAAACTTGCAAATCTAAGTTTACAAGCACAAACCTAAGTGTACAAGTACACCTTTTTGAATGATTTAGTATTCCATAAATGACTGCCAGGCATTATCTGTGCTCTTCAATGAGTTTCAGCAAAGCTGATACGATAGGACTGCATGTTGTTTGTATGGAGCCAAGCATTCATTAATGATTGCAAACGAAACAAACCTGAAAAAACTGCTACAATGCTGCATTAATCTGTGATCATCACAACGGCATTTATCCTTGATGGGTGACTTGGCTGGAGTGTTGATTGATTAAACTACAATTGTGCTGATAGAAATATGAAAATAAAGTTTACATGTTGTGGTAGCATGATACTATCTGAACTCATAAATAATTGCTATCATCTCCACAGCAAGAGGAAGAGGAGTCATGGTGTTATGAAGGAGCAGCTGTCCTGCTGTGCATTGTGTCAGGAGGTCCTGAGGGATCCAGTCTCTACCAGCTGTGGACACTGGTTCTGCAGACAGTGCATCACCTCATACTGGGACCAGTCTGGTTCATCAGGAGACTCCGCCTGTCCCCAGTGTGGAAGAAGATCCAGAACAAGACCTGGACTGCAGACACCCAGTCAAACCAGGATTGCGCAAAGTAAGAATAAGGGTCCATCTGCTGTTGTTAGCATTGCTAAAACCAGGATGTCTTACTACAGCCACATTTTTCTTTATCATGCAACATGGCTATTTACATTGTTGCTAGATTTCAGAAAATCAAAAACAAGTCATGGACTATTTTGTATTTTCTTTCTCCTTATATATTGATCGTTTTTATGTTAGTACTGAAAAGGATCACCATATTCTCTGGAGGATACAATAGTACAACTGTTAAATCCTTATTAATTCTTTCTTCTCTTCCAGCGGACGGCGGTCCGCAGGAGGTTTTAGACGAGCATAAGATCAGTCTGAGGAGGAGATGTGAATTTGTGACAGAAGGAACTGCTGGAGCAGGAACTGGAACCCCCCTCAACAGGATCTACACTGAGCTCTACATCACAGAGGGACAGAGTGAAGAGGTTAATACCCAACATGAGGTGTGGCAGCTGGAGACAGCATCCAAGATGAAGACCCTCCATGACACTCCAATCAAGTGCCACAACATCTTTAAACCCTTACCTGGCCAAGAGACACACATCAGAGTAGTTCTGACGAAGGGCGTTGCTGGCATTGGAAAAACCTTCTCAGTGCAGAAGTTCACTCTGGACTGGGCAGAGGGCTTGGAAAATCAAGATGTCAGTCTTGTGATTCTGCTTTCGTTCCGGGAGCTGAACTTGATCAAAGATGAGCAGTACAGTCTTCTCATGCTGCTCCATGTTTTCCATCCAACATTACAGACGGTCACAGCAGAGAAGCTCTCTGTCTGTAAAGTTGTGTTCATCTTTGACGGCCTGGATGAAAGCAGACTTTTATTGGATTTCCAGAACAATGAGGTTGTGTCTGATGTCACACAGACATCATCAGTAGACGTGCTGTTGACAAACCTCATCGAGGGGAATCTGCTTCCCTCGGCTCTCCTCTGGTTAACTTCCCGACCTGCAGCAGCCAATCAGATCCCTCCTACATGTGTTGACAGGGTAACAGAAGTACGAGGGTTCACTGACCCCCAGAAGGAGGAGTACTTCAGGAGGAGATCCAGTGATGAGGAGCTGGCCAGCAGAATCATCTCACACATCAAGGCATCCAGGAGCCTCCACATCATGTGCCACATCCCGGTCTTCTGTTGGATCACTGCTACAGTTCTGGAGCACATGTTGACTACAGACCAGAGAGGAGAGCTGCCCAAGACCCTGACTGAGATGTACTCACACTTCCTGCTGGTTCAGACAGAGAGGAAGAAGCAGAAGTATGATGAGAGACATGAGATGAGTCAACAGGAGCTGATGGAGACTGATAGGGAAGTTCTTCTGAAGCTGGGGAGGCTGGCGTTTGAACATCTGGAGAAAGGCAACCTCATGTTCTACCAAGAAGACCTGGAGGAGTGTGGTCTTGATGTCAGAGAGGCCTTGGTGTTCTCAGGAGTGTGCACAGAGATCTTCAAAAGAGAGTGTGTCCTCTTCCAGAGAACGGTCTACTGCTTTGTTCATCTGAGCATTCAGGAGTTTCTCGCTGCAGTCTACATGTTCCACTGTTACACAAACAGGGATAAGAAGGTACTGGAGACATTCCTGGGAAAAGACTGGGATAGATATCACAGTAGTGAGCAAGCCCTGGATGATGATGATGATGAGGATAATGACGATTTATTTGGTAGAAATGACAACAGTGACGCAACCCTGGATGTCTTCCTGAAGAGAGCCATGTTTGAAGCTCTAAAGAGTAAAAATGGCCACCTGGACCTCTTTGTCCGCTTCCTTCATGGCCTCTCACTGGAGTCCAACCAGAGTCTCTTAGGAGGCCTGCTGGGTCAGACAGAGAGCAGACCAGAAAGCATCCAGAGAGCCATCAGCAACCTGAAGAAGATGAACACCTCTGACATCCCCCCTGACAGAAGCATCAACATCTTCCACTGTTTGATGGAGATGAACGACCAGTCAGTACATCAGGAGATCCAAGAGTTCCTGAAGTTAGAGAACAGATCAGAGAAGAAACTCTCAGAGATCCACTGCTCGGCTCTGGCCTACATGCTGCAGATGTCAGAGGAGGTTCTGGATGTGTTGGACCTGAAAGTACACACCACATCAGTGGAGGGACGATGGAGACTGATCCCAGCTGTGAGGAACTGCAGGAAGGCTCGGTTAGTCCTGAATTATCTTCATCTAACATTTCTATTGATACATTTCTATTTAAACATTTCTTCTGCTTGGTTTACATTATTCTTATTATGCTGTATAAATAGTGATTGCTATGCTTAGTCTCAGCTCTGTTTTTGATTATTACTGATTTGACATTAAATCTATAATCACAGACTTTGTGGCTGTGGACTATCAGATCCACACTGTGAAGTCCTGGCCTCAGCTCTGAAGTCCAACCCCTCCCATCTGAGAGACCTGGACATGAGTTACAACAACTATCTGTCAGATTCAGGAGTGAAGCTGCTGTCCGCTGGACTGGAGAGTCCACACTGTAGACTGGAGACTCTGAGGTTGGCAATATTTTATTAGTTCTGGGTTGATATAAAAATTACATTAATACTAGATGGTTTCAAGAAGGTTTTCTATGCAGGAATTCTGTATTTTATAGCAACATGCTTTATTCTTTACTCAGATTGTGTGACTGCTGGTTGTCAGGGAGCAGCTGTGGTTTTCTGGCCTCAGCTCTGAAGTCCAAGTCCTCCCATCTGAGAGAGCTGGACCTGAGTAACAATAACCTGCAGGATTCAGGAGTGAAGCTGCTGTCTGCTCAACTGGAGAATCCACACTGTAGACTGGAAACTCTGAGGTAGAGAATCTCTTTTCCCTCTGTGTGAAGCTCTGCTTGAACATCATTAGCAGTTTGTTAAAATCCTCGTCTCTCTGCAGGCTGAGAGACTGTCAGGTGAGAGAGGAAGGCTGTGCTTCTCTGGCCTCAGCTCTGAAGTCCAAGTCCTCCCATCTGAGAGAGCTGGACCTGAGTAACAACGATTTACAGGGTTCAGGAGTGAAGCTGCTGTCTGCTGGACTGGAGAGTCCACAATGTAGACTGGAGACTCTGAGGTCAGAAAGGATTTCATTAGCTCTGTGACATGAATATGAGATGAATACCATATTAAAACCTAACGTGTAGGATTTTTTATCGACATTTGCGACACCCCCCTCCCAGCTATACAGCTGGTTTATGTACACAAAGTACTGCAACAGATACACTACTAGTCAAAGGTTTGCACACACCACATTTTTCTTTATTTTTACTATTTCCCATGTTGTAGAATATTAGTAAAGACATCAAAATGGAATAACACAAATGGAATTATGCTGCGACCAAAAAAGTCAAAACTATCTTATATTTTAGATTTTTTCAAGTAGCCACCCTTTGCCTTGATGGAAAGGCAAAGGCTTTGGAAAGAATTTCATACATAGGGATCAACTTCACTATATTTGTCTAAGAAACAAATTTCAAGCATTTAAGCATGAGCCTTTAGACCAAAATTAAGATAATGAAAAACATAGTACATTCAACCAGGTGTGTCCAAACTTTTGACTGGTAGTGTAACTGTAGCTCAATCAGGTTTTTATTGTGTTTTATTTTATTTAATGACAGCATTATATGATGAAGTAGTTTGTTATTGTGAGAATTGGGGTTAACAGATGTATGGGGCTTGCTGTCATTGTGAACATACCTTATCCAACATTTTACTATTCTGATGCTACTAGCTGCCACTAATGGAAAATCCTACCGCTAACAAACTATACTGAACACAAATCAAGTAACGTAATTGGAGTATAGATTTGTATTAAATGTGGTGATTACAGCCAATCAAGTTAGCACAAGGCAGGACACATGAACCCGACACAGCCGAGACAAACAGATGGCAAATGTGGACTTTAAACGTGATTACAACCAACACACACTGGACAAGAGGAATGCTGTGGTCTGTTACTGATGGAAGTCCCTATGATGCATTCATAAATTAACGGTAGAGAGTGGGACTCATTGTGTGGGAGTGAGTTTTAGCATTTAGCCTGCAGAGGCCACAGTGTTTCCCACGGGTTTCTATAATTTACTTGTGGCGGCGGTGGTTTAGAATTAATTACTTATCTTTACCTTGTGTCCAATGGAATCCAACTGGTGATCAGGGGTAATAACTGTGGAATGTTAAGTTTCACTTAAGTTTTCACAGCAGGAGGCTCAGATCAGATTGAGTACAATGCTGCTGGTCTGAGCATCGCCAAATGACAGACATGCCGTGATGCACACATTAGGTCCATTAGATATAGATTTAGATCAATTTCTAGACATTGACCAACTTTTTACTTTGTGGCAGTACGCCACAGATAAGCCTGTGTATGGGAAACACTGCATCTCAAAGATGCCCTCTAGAGGCCATCACATTACATTATGAGAGATTGGATGGTTTCAAGCAGCACTTCCATCTAGGAATACTTCATTTTATAGTTACAGGCTTTATTTCTTTATTCAGATTGAGTTACTGCAGCTTGTCAGAGAGCTGCTGTGCTTCTCTGGCCTCAGCTCTGAAGTCCAACCCCTCCCATCTGAGAGAGCTGGACCTGAGTGACAACGAGCTGCAGGATTCAGGAGTAAAGCTGCTGTCTGCTGGACTGGAGAGTCCACACTGTAGACTGGAAACTCTGAGGTAGAGAATCTTGTTTCCCCTTGTGTGAAACTCTACTTGAACACCATTAGTGGTTTGTTAAAATCGTCCTCTCTCTGCAGGCTGACAGACTGTCAGATCACAGATGAAGGCTGTGCTTCTCTGGCCTCAGCTCTGAAGTCCAACCCCTCCCATCTGAGAGAGCTGGACCTGAGTGACAACGAGCTGCAGGATTCAGGAGTGAAGCTGCTGTCTGCTGGACTGGAGAGTCCACACTGTAGACTGGAGACTCTGAGGTCAGAAAGTATTTTATTACTTTTGTGCTGACATGAATATTATATGGATATTACAGTGACACTAAATTTGCAGACATCTGTATAGGCTGATATTATTGTGATCCACACTGATTAGCGTAATGGTAAAGCCTAGTATTCACTTGTATAATTTTAAAGGAAGCCCTTGTTTAATGTTAAAGCCCATTGACCATGGCATTGAAATGTTAAGCTACATATTTAAAACCTTAATATAACAAGGAAAAAGCAGTACTCACTAATTCACTCCTCCGCCTGCACTTGTTTATTCAAGCAGCTGCATGTTATCATTAATATTAGTGAGTGCTGGTTTTTCCTTGTTATGTCTTTTTGAATCTGGCATCCCGTTGGGTTCAGCTGTTTGGAGTTGAGTGTGCCATTTTATAAAATTATGTATTTAAAACTTCCACAGCTCTGATTAGATTCTGAAAGATTGGGTGGTTTCAAGCAGGTTTAACATCCATAAATATTTTATTCTTGTAGCTACATGCTTTTGTCTTTTTTTCAGATTGAGGTCCTGCAGCTTGTCAGAGAGCTGCTGTCCTTCTCTGGCCTCAGCTCTGAAGTCCAACCCCTCCCATCTGAGAGAGCTGGACCTGAGTAACAACAAACTGCAGGATTCAGGAGTGAAGCTGCTGTCTGCTGGACTGGAGAGTCCACACTGCAGACTGGAGACTCTGAGGTAGAGAATATCTTTTCCATCTCTGTGAAGCTCTACTTGAACATCAACAGTAGTTGTTAAAATCCTCATCTCTCTGCAGGCTGACAGACTGTCAGATCACAGGTGAAGGCTGTGCTTCTCTGGCCTCAGCTCTGAAGTCCAACCCCTCCCATCTGAGAGAGCTGGACCTGAGTGAAAACAAGCTGCAGGATTCAGGAGTGAAGCTGCTGTCTGATCTTCAGGAGAGTCCACACTGTAGACTGGAGAGTCTGAGGTCAGTAGAGGGTTGGAGTCAGTCCATGTCGACAAGGTCCATTGGTCAGTCTGTTAGCGGCAGCATTGTGATAAACACAGTTAGCATCAAACCAAAGATCCAGCATTTCCTGGTAAATCTCCAACCTTATCAATGGCTGCTTTTCTCAGTGAAGGTGTGAGAGGAGAATGGGCTTCATTGGACAGAAAGTCAGAGAGAGAAAATAGTCAATCAGATCAACCAGAAGCGTGTTGTGATCATGTGTTTGAGCAGAGGGATACACTATGAAACTAGATCATAGGGTTTGTGAGGTAACTTATGGTTTAATGTGGCAGCTTTGTTAAGACAAAATGTTTTCACAGTGAAGACACAATGTGAAGACAAAATATTGTATCAATGGAAAGTATTAACATTGTGCCTTAATGACAGGGCAGTGATAAGCCTATTTACTCACACATTTACGATATCTGCAATTTTTCTCCAGCAGTCTTGGCAGCAGTGTTACTTTTCGCTTTTACAATGTTTTTGTACTGCTCATATGTATTCATTATAATATCTGGACAATCAGCAATTAACATGTGGATTAAAATGTTTAACATTTACTTGCTAACTATCCATGTGAAGGGGGAGGACTGTCTGACGCACTATGTTGCTGCACTGAAGGCCAACGTATATTCTGCACTTCAGGTGCAACTTCCAACTCAGCAATGAAAGCATTGGGTGCACATTTCAGCCCAGCAATCAGCGTTGTTGTGGAAAGACCCAAGTTTAGACAGAGTACAGAGATCGCATAGATGGTTTGTGACCAGTTGATCGAGCATGCTAGCTGTTAAAGAGAGCAGGAACAATTGCTAGTACAGACTGATAGAGAGATAGAGATTGCACTTTAAACAAAGGGCAAGGGCCAGATTCAAACCTGTGCCACTATGGTTAGGGCTTCGCCTTAATGGTATGCACTCTACCGGTTGAGCCACCAGGGCTGCAATTTGGGTAAAGGAATGGAATGCCAAGTAGAAGCTGGAATTTGACATGCACAGACCTGGACTTGGACCCTCAGGCCCCCGTGCATGTGATAAACATCAACCCAAAATGTTCATTCAAGCCCAGAACAACAAGCAATTTCTCTGCTGAACATGTGGCACCATTAAAGCAGGATCGAAGCTGATTAGATGCAGATTGTCAGCTCACATGGCAGACGCTCCAGACTGCCCTGCTCAGAAAATGACCTGCTGAAACTGCAACAAGACAGGACACTTCACCCAGGTGTGTAAGTCAAAGAAAGACGCAGCTAAATCGGGGGAGTTGGTTGTCCTTAAATAGTCACTGTGTGTATAATACTTGATGGAAGGCCTATTGACAAAACTTGTGCAGTTATCTTAAGTGCAAAGTCTGCCTCCTCCCATGCTGAGCTAGTGCTGGATATGGGCTCCACCATGTCCATCAGCCTAGAGCAGTTCTACAGGAAGCATTTCAATGATGTGCAGCAGGAGGAGCTATAGGTAAAATCTGCTGTCCCGGTGCTAGGCTGTCTGTCAGCGACAGTGCAACATGTTAATATATATAGAAGGCGGAGGCGCAAGCATATTTTTCAACATCACACTTGCATTATGCCACCCGATTTGTAATGATTGTTCCCTCTTGTGCGTTCTCTGCCCATTTCGGCATCAGCAATGTCATGGTGAGCTAGGAAATGAACGGTCTGGCACAGGCGGGAAAAAATCTGCTTGTGCTCAACAAAAATACCACTTCGCTGGTCCAAGTCACTGTGCTTGATCTGTGCTGGCATTAAAATAGGGACCCATGACTGATGTTCATGACTATGCTCATCCCTACAGGGTGAACCATGGAGGAGACTGGATTACAGCTGACAGCCTTAGAAAATGTGAGTACTGAGACAGTATGAGCACACTGCTTATAGCTCTATCTGTCTCTCACTTTTGCACACGCACACACACACACACACACACACACACACACACACACACACACACACACACACGTGTAAGGGCTTGTTCAGACCAGAAGTGGAACAGACACATAGCTGGATTTACGCATGCGAGTCGTAGCAGGGCTGTTCAGGCCAGAAGTGTATTGCCTCATTGAGTAAAACGCAGTACACAGAGGAGAAATGTTAAAACAGGCTGAACTTGCATTGTGCTCCAACAGACAGAGCAACAACATCCTAAGCCTCATCTTTTTTAATGTTGTCTTTGTATAAACAATGCTGATGATCATACAGCTCACTGTTCCACATCGGTGAGTAATATTATATCATATATATATATACTGTATATATTGTACACCTTCTTCACTTTCTACACAGTCTCTCAGCATCAAAGCAGTGTCATGACTTGACAGTTGGTTGATGATTGGACAACCTTTGGACCTTTTCATCTCTCCATCTATCCATCAAGATACATCTCTCTCTCTAGCCAAAATATTTGCTAAACATCAAATCTTATTAGTTAGTGATAACAGACCCCATGTTCATTTGGCATCCCATAGTAACTCTCTTGCTTTCAAAATTTACATTGATGTATTAACCAACAACAGTAAAGACATTTGGTGGGTTAATCTCTTTTGTGCTTCTGTACTAATGATGCAAAAATTACCACTGACGGTGTATTTCCACTGTATAAAATAAACTCAATACCAAAACTATCACTGCAGGTCTGCGAGTTTAGCCTCAATTCATTAACATGGGGGCTGAAAGGAAGGGGACGATGCTCTGCAGCCGATACACAGCCGTTACCTTTCTGGTCTGAACAGGGCTTCAAGGGATGGTGAACTTTGGTAGTAGCTTGGGTTGTGTAGCTTCCTGGCCATGATTTAACCCACAGTCGGTGATTCTCTGTTATCTGTTGCTCCCTGGCTCCGGTAGAGACAATTGGAGAATTGTATTTTTTTCTCTCTCCATTCACTGCCATTATATGAAAAAAGAGGTCTGAAAATCACATTAGTAGCATATAAACAAATGTGAACAAAACAGGCTCTGACAATACATTAAAAAAATAGTCACTCTGCTGAAATATTTTAAGTGAATCGCTTTCTTTGTTATTAAACCAACAAGTGTAACACCAAAATCTGGTTGGAAGAATTTCATGTGTTACACTTGTTCAAACTGGAAGGTTTAAAGCTGCACTAAACGATTCTCCGACCACTAGAGGGTGACAGAAACAGCAACACATTTGTAAATAAACCACAGCAAAGCTACTGGACTACGGAAGCCCCAAAGGACAAACCTAGTGAAGGACCGTGCATAAAGGCTAATAGCTAAGATAAACGGACCAACGGAGAAGTGTCACCGGTTACCAGAGTTGCTTTGCCAGATTTTTCTCCCGCTGAAAGTTACGTCCCACAATGACAAGTGAAGAGGCAGGTAGGACGTTTACTAGTTTAACAAGTTTACTACTTTAACCCTTTATACACTAGAAATGGTCCGCCAGAGCCTACACTGGTATTTTTGCTTACTGTGATGTCATTTTTTTGAGTATCTTCAAATGTTTCATATCCCTAAAATCTGCACAACCCAAGCTAAAAGGCTGTGTAAATCAATAAACCATAATAACTGGAAAAAATATTTAAAGTGTGAAAAACTAAAAATCGGACAAAATTTGACGTGATTTTTGACTAAAATTTGCTAAATACACACACTAAACATATTTAGCCACAGAAATGTAAGGAACATGAATAAAATATTTCTCAACACTGTGTACATCTTATAGTTTTTGAGATATGCTCATTTTTGTGAGCAGAATGCCAAAGGTGTTTTTGTTAGTTTTGGCCCTCCCACCCCGTTGAAGAGGGTAACCGATGTCCGGAAGACAGCTGCCCGCTCTGTTTCCTCTCTGCCCAAGAGAGAAACATTAGCATTTAGCTAGGAGACGTTTCGGGGAGCGGAGCTGAGAGTGGAGTCAGGCTTGATCCTCGGTCAAACACCTGGAACATTAGCGCCCTAAACAGCCGGGTGTGCCAGACCTTTTCACCAGGAGACACGGGCGTGGTACAACGTGATGACATCATCAATGACGTATACGGAAATGGATGCAACATTAGCTCTCTAGAACATACGTAATCTGCAACTCAATAGATTTTACCTCTCATAACTTGACATACAACTTTACAACTTTCTGCAGTTCATTTAGAGTGAAAAAAAAAACATGCTACAGGGGTTGCATGGGCCTGCAGTGAAGACAGAAGTCTTAGCTTTCAGATGCAAAAGAATTATGATGCTAGCTATTATGGTTTCGATTTTAGAGCCATCTAAACAGCATGATGCAAATGAGGCTGCGGGCTTATGGGTTTACTCGCTCGCTTCATTGATTCCACCATTACGAGAATTGTTTTTCAGGAATGGGAGGGGGAGAGCGGCGCTTTTAAACAGCGAGGGAGGAGACAAGCTAGTTGTACAAAATATGAAAAGCTGCTGAATGGGTCGGGAGGAGCTTGGAGTCGGGCTGGGTTTTGACAACAAGCTTTAGAAAAGAGGTGAAAACAGCAACACAGCTGGCTGCCGTGTGGCTGTTTGTTTATATCATTACGTCTCAAGGAAATCTCCACATAGCACAGTTTAGTTTCAGGATTGGTTATAGGGTCTGAAATCGCTTATTGCAGGTTTAATAACATAAAGAAAGCGATTCACTTAAAAACATTTCAGCAGAATTATTACTTTTTTATATATTATCAGAACCTGATTTGTTTGCACTCGTTTATGTGCTAGTGTGATTTTCCGACCTGTTCCTCCATACAATGGCAGTGAATGGAAAGATAAAAAAAACACAATTCTCCAATCGTCTCTACTGGAGCCCCCGGAGAAACAGATAACATAGAATCACTGATTTTGGGGTTATATCATGGCCAAGAACACAACACAAACTACTACCAAAGTTCACCATCCCTTTAAGTCCCTGGATGTGCTACAGTGCTGCTTACAAGGTGATCTGAATCTTAGTGGTGATTTATTTTGTTGCGTGTCTTCTTCTCCCCATCAGATGGCTGTCATCTCACACTGGATCCAAACACAGCAAACAGAAACATCCATCTGTCTGAGGGCAACAGAAAGGTGACGGTGTTGAGAAAGGAGTATTCGTATCCGGATCACCCAGAGAGATTTAACCAGCAGCATCAGGTTCTGTGTAGAGAGGGTCTGACTGGGCGATGTTACTGGGAGGTTGACTGGAGAGGACAGGTTAATATAGCAGCGACTTACAGAGGAATCAGAAGGAGAGGATGGGGTCTTGAATGTCAGTTTGGATATAACGACCAGTCCTGGACTCTGGAGTGCTTTGATAACAGCTATACTGCCAGACACAATGGGAAGTCCACCATCATCCCTGTCTGTTCCTCTGGATCTAACAGAGCAGCAGTGTATCTGGACTGGTCTGCTGGGACTCTGTCCTTCTACAGAGTCTCTTCTGACAAACTGAGACTCCTCCACACCTTCTGCTCCACATTCACTGAGCCCCTCTACCCTGGGTTTTGGTTCTGGTCTCCTGGTTCTGGTCTGGTTCTGGTGCCAGTTTCTCAGAAACAAGCACTGGCTTGAAAGTATTTTGGAACATCTTAAGCAAAGGCTTGATTGGTAATCAGTTGGATAGGCTTCTAAAAAATCTTGAACATTCTTCTTAAAATGTTTATGTATGTAAATTTTAATGTTCTCCCCTTTTCCTGATTGCCACTATTGATCCTGAGGTTGCATTAAAGGGTAACTTCGGTATTTTTCAACCTGGACCCTATATTCCCATCTTTTTGTGTCTAAGTGACTAAAGGGTACAACAATTTTTGAAGTTGGTCCAGTATTGAGCGAGATCGCTTCAGCCGGCAGCCGCGAAACGAGCTGCAATGTAATCCGACGGGGCAAATCACACCGTCAATGTACGTCCACTAAAAGTTCTTGTTCTACTGACAGGCTCAGATTGTTATTATAAGTGTCTGACAACATTATGGAAAGGACCCTACAGAGAAATGAAACGTTTTTCTTTACCTTTCGCTTGATCCGGTCTGTGTGTAACTTCCTGCAACAACTCAACTCTCGCGAGACTTGAGCGAGACTTGGTTACACACAGACCGGATCAAGCGAAAGGTAAAGAAAAACATTTCATTTCACGGGACGCTCTTCTTCAAAAAAACATCAGACGCAAGCCTGTACGTCAGTCTCGTCCATTTTTTGTCACCACATATAGTACACATGCTGAACAAATCAAACGGATCGTTAAAAGAAACTGGGCCCTCACTGAGAGTGACACTCTTTTGAGTAAAGTTTTCCCTGAACCCCCTATCATTTCTTTTAGACGCGCCCCCACTCTTAGGGACAGACTCACGCATTCATATCTTCCAGCAGATAAAAAGGTACTTGGTTGACCAAACCTGTTGGCACTTTCAAATGTATGCATTGCCCTCACTGTGATAATGTTGTGCAAACTAAATGTTTTGTTGATGCTAGCACAAACAGAACCTATAAACTTAGTGAGTTCATTAACTGTAACACTACTTTTGTCATATACCGTCTGTCTTGTCCGTGTGTGGAAGGTTTTTTCTACATAGGTCGTACAAAAAGACGCCTGAGGGATCGCCCTGCCGAGCATAAATATGCATTAGAATTAGGAATCGCGATTAGCCATGGCTAGACACTTCAGTGAACGCCACAATGCTAATGATTCGTTATTGTGCATAGAGGGCATTGAGCACATTAACCCTTTGGTCAGGGGAGGTGACAGAATACGGAAACGTAACCAAAGGGAAGCTTTTTGGATCCATCGACTGGATGCGTTACAGTATCCTGGTCTCAGTGAGGATATAGACTTCACGTTTTCTGTAATTTCTCTCTGTGAAGGCTCTCCTTTTCTCTCAGCCTATGAAAAACTTATATATGGGTATCTATGCCCTATGTATGATGTACATGTTATATTTCTGTGTAATCTATTCTCATGTTATTTGGTTTAATTATATATATATATTTTTTTTTTCATTATTTTCAATTTGTTTCACCTGTTATGTGATTATCCGGGTCATGTGCCTGCCTCCCATTGGCTGTTGCTATTATATAGGTGAGGCCACACCCGTGTTGTCTATGTTTAAAGCCCTGAAGAAGACCAGTGGTCGAAACATGTTGGCTTTTTTAATGATTTAGCCACTACAATAAAGGCTTTTTAAGTATTTTTTCTTCCTCGTGATTATATATTTGGAGTGCCTGGATTGTAACATTCTGGCAAGAGTTCAGCATTATATTGTGGGGAAACGAGCTTAAACATTACAGTTATTAAGAAGGATGTGGTTCTTTATTTTGGATAGGAATTCCTATGTAGCTTATGTTATTAACACGCTCATTTTGATGGCAAAGTTTCATCTTCATAAGGAAAAATGTGTAAAATATGTACCCTGCTTTTTCTAAACCCTGAAATTGACATTCTCATTGATTCCCTGAAACACCACACAAACAAAACAGTATGTATACTGTCTATATATATATTTATATACCTTTGATGTTGTCTATTTTATTTTAGAATATGTATTTGTTTTTTCCTGTATATCTATTTTATTTATTTTTTCTCTACATGATGAGTAGACCATCACATGAACTTACAGATTTATTGTTTAACTATTTTGTAATTTGTGTTTCTTTGTATTTTACCTGCATTTGGACGATGTATGATTGTCTGACAATGTTTTGTCATTTAATAAAAAAAAATCAGTGCTGTGCTGGCTGTAGTGACCTATTAATCACCTGACTTACACAAAAGATATTCACAATAATAACAATACTTAGTTAACTGCCCAGTTAAAGGATAACACCAGTGTCATTTTATTTTTTTTCTACATCTCCATTATCATCCATGAAGAGTGTAAACTTAACAATGTCTTTCCAGTCAGAAGCTCCTGCTGTCTGCAGGTTTGAACTCCCAGACTCTCAATGTTTTCAACAATACATTAAACAAAAAAACACTTTTCTGTTGATGACCCATCCTGCACTCGGGGCGGAGACAAACACTTCAATCAAAATTTGATAATTGATCATTTTGATGTAAGCATTACAGGTGGCATTTACGGAAAATATGACGTCTGTAGCGTTCTAATAAAATGGTATACAGACTTCTCATGGAGTGACATCTTGGAATAGATATAAAAACTTAAGTCTCTCCATTTCACTGTGGGTGTGTGATACAGCTGTGATGAGCCAATCAGCGCTCAGCTCGAGGCGTTTCCCATGATCCTCGGAGCCGTGCGGTCGGTGGAGAGCGGCTGCGGCGCCTCGCCTCGGTCCCGCCAGATTCCCGTGGCTCGCGCAGTCTGGTCGGCGGGGCGAGTCGGACAACTTTTCTACCCATCGTGCAACGGGCCGAGCGAGTCGCTGGTCAAAACTGCGCAGGACTTGCTCATCTCAAACGAGCCTAATGTTTCTGACCTGGTGGAAACTGCTGTCTGCCCCCTTCCTCCAGATCTCATTAATATTCAAATAAGCCCCTCCCACTGACACTTCCCATCCTAACTTTCTGTTTCATTTGGAAATACATCACCAGAAGAATGTTACAGTGATGGAAGTGAAAATAGTCCCAAATACAATAATTATCTGCATGATAAAGGCATGCCACGAAAAACTGCAATGCATGTTTTATTTATCTGATCAAGTGATAATAAAATTGATAATTGCAAATTGACTTAAAATATAGGTCGGGACATTTCATTAGACCCTGAAAGTTGGTCCATGTCCAGACCAACCACACCTAAACCCACAGCTGTGTTTTCTACTTTCTAACTTAATAATTTGTTCTATCAATTGATAATTTGTTCTATCTTATGTCTGGATGCTGTGACCTCTGACCCTTGACCTCCTTACTGTTGGTTGCTTATAATGTCACTGATATTGGAATTGAGGTTTAGTTTCTACTGCTAAACTCACTGTGAGTCTCTGAAAAAAATAAATGACTAAAATGTACAAAACAAATATACAAAATGTGATTTATTTACCAGTTTCTTTGTAAGCAGATGAGTCTAGTCTTGTTTATTTCTATAGCCCTTTATATAAGGGTTTTACACAGCATCATATACAGAACATTACTGCCAAACAAGAGCCCACAGTCTGTTGAAGGTGTCGAGTCTTTATTGACGCCGGCTCCGCCCGGCCGGCTCAGGTCAAAGTTAATTAGCAGTCAAACCACAGATCACATCAACCACATCTGTCCCTCCATTCACTCCACACATCTGCATTCATGTTGTGGTTGAGAGGGTCAGCAGCCCATTCGTTTCTCTTGTAGCGGACAAAAATATGATTTCACTACTACTGTGTGGACTTCATAAAACTAAATATCTATTTTGTCATTTCTGTATTGTATTATACACTATTTCACTGTCCCCAGGTGCACAGAGAGATCAGACCTGCCCAGAAACACAGGTCCAAACCACAAGTCACTCCGGTTTCTCGGATCAGATTTGTGCATTTAGACAGTATAATCATTTGCTGTCATTACGGCGTTTGGTTGTCATAGTAACGACGCAGGCATGCTGACCATGAGCGTGTTTTCTGTCCAGAAACTCTCTGTGCAACAAGCTAGATTATTAACAATTACTATTAATAACTTGTTTGCTTAAAACTGTTTCCCTCTTTCCTGGAGCTTCATGCCTTCTAAAGCACATTTTATATTTTCATGAAAACAGCGTCTCCGGACGTAAACTGACGCTATTTGACGTGTATTTGGGGTTGAAAAGAGTCTCTGTAGGTGTTGGAACCTGCCCAAGAGTCTGAACTTTGCGTTGAGTCACGCTCTCTGATTGGTTGATTATAGGGCCGATCAGGACGTGTCGTTAGGGAGCCGCCCACTTCGCCGTCCATGTTTGTTTTTATGATTGTCGTCACGTCTGCTTCCTGTTCCTCTCTTCTTCTATGTTTCGCTTTGGTGTGATATGATGTTTTGAAACTCCGCCTCCCTATGTTCAGGATTTGAACAACATGCTGCACATCAACGCAGAAGTATAACAACTTCAATGAAAGCGCCGCTGCGTTCTTTACATTTGCACTTTACATTTGACTATAAAATGCGCTTAACGCTCCGCTTGGTGTCGCACAAACGCAAGTCAGCCAACTGATGCTGCTTATGGTTTCCACCTGTTCCTGGATCAGTTTGATGCCTCAGTGCACAATGTAGCCTACAGTGTATATATATATACTGTATATCTATATTTAACTTTATATTATATATCTGATTTCTTAGTTATCTTCTCTGCTCTGATAAACTATTCTTTAATTTACAAATATAGACAATCTGAGTGCGGTAGCTTATGATACAGGCTGGATTCATATCTATAATATAGTCGGGGGGGGGGGTACTGGGGGGTTAAAGGAATAGTTCACCCAAAAATGAAAATTCTGTCATCATCTACTCACCCTCATGCCAGTTGAAACACAGGTGAAGTTTGTCCATATAACACACAGGGAGGCTGCAGCTCAGCTCCATAGCAGCCTTCTCCAAAACAACTGAAGTCAGTGGGGACCAGTTCTTCAGAGCTCCAAAAACACCTACAGTATATTTACACCATAATTTAGTGCAAATCTTAACTACAGCTGATTGATTTGCAACAAATCATGGTGTATAGGTCTTTCTATTCACAGTGTGATTGTTTGGCTGTTTTTGTTTTGGAACTCTAAAGAACCGGTCCCCATTGACTTCAGTTGTTTTGGAGAAGGCTGCTACCAAGTTGTGCTGCAGCCTCCCTGTGTGTTATATGGACTAAAAAGTTTCATTTGGCATGAGGGTGAGTAGATGATGACAGAATTTTCATTTTTGGGTGAACTATTCCTTTAACTGAGATTCACAGCAACAGAAAAGGCAACATCAACATGAAGAGGGACTTTCACACATGGGTACACACACACACACACACACACACACACACACACACGCTTATTTCACAGCTTGTGATCCAGGGTCAGGGTCAAGTCAGTCAATTCAGGAAGTGGATTTTGTATCCACTTCCTAATCTGTATATATTAACCTATGGAGAATTAATGGTATATTTTTGTCACATTAACTTGTATTTCTGTCTTGTTGGAGCGACTGACCCTGACCAGGAGGTGAAGGTGCAGATAAGGCTGTTTGTGTGAACACACAGAACCAAATATATGAAAACAACAAACCACTAAACAACCTGAAACTATTATGACTGAAGGAACCTGCTGCTCCGCCTGTCAGTCACTCACATTTCCCAGTTCCCTTTAAAGGTGGCGTCCAATCAAAACTGTGCTGAGTATTATATTAACAGAAACTACAACAACGTTTAGTTCTGTGTTTCTTCTTCACCACACTCTCCTGACCACTGCCAATACTGTAACCTTGATTTAGTGAAAATCATCATGTTAGCATTGTTAGCGCTGCTCATTCAAATCAATGGCACTCATTAACTTGCTGCTGGTGGTACTCATTGGTTTCACATTAGGAATGCTAACAATGCTAAACAGACGATTTTAGGGCAACTGAAGAGCTGTTAGGTAGAAATATGTCTCTACATGAGGACAAGTTCTGGAGAAGAAAAGTGACGGAAATAAAAGAAAATAATGTTAAGGTGAAAAAAAAAAAAAAATCAAGGGAGCCACAGTCTTACCCTCACCTTTAACCTCTGACCCCTGACCTTAGCAGCATCTCTTTCCATCCAGCCATGCGTGCAGCAGCAGTTGTCTGCAGTATCTTCAGTTATAGTAACATTATTGATTAATGAGATATTGGACACACTGTTCTCTTAACAACGCTGTAACCCAAACTCCATGTGTTGACTTGTGTATTGATCCGACTGCAGACGGTTTGCAGGTGAAGCTGTTTTCAGGTTCAGGCCAACAGAAACTGGGACTGGTCCAGACTAGCAAGGCTGCGTTTACACTGCAACAAAACAATCTGACTTCAACCCTTCAGACTCAGACCTCCTCCTGTCTGTCTGAACAGGTCCAGACCGCCATGAGGAGCCGGCAGTGTAAACGCAGCTGTGGTGTGAACGTTCCTCAAAAGCATCTTAATAAGATCATCTCTGTCGACTTCTGTCAGGCCGTTAGCTTAGACTTCAACAGAGACGCTGGGGCATCCTGGTGGCTCCGTGGGGCGCGGGCCGTGTAACTGTGATGTCCCGGGTTTGAATCCGCCCCAGGACCCTTGAATCCGCCCCAGGACCCTTGTCACATGTCACCCCCCACTCTCTCCTAATCCTCCTGTCTATCTCTAGTAAAAACTATCATAATAAACGCAACAGCCCAGAAAAATAATCTTAAAAAAAAAGACTTCAACAGAGATGCTCCTAGCAGTGAGATGCT
>NC_136018.1:325983-340983 GCF_048128805.1 Centroberyx gerrardi | reverse complement strand
ATTGCATTAATAAAAGTTTTTCTTGAAGAGTATCCAGCCAAGACTAGCTGAATTTATTCCTTTTCTCCTTCCGATGTAGTAATGTGGTTCATTTGTTTGTTGGGAGTCCAGCATGGTTTCTAAGATTTACTGAGTTGGCCTTAGATTACGATCCCATACGAAAACTGTTTGTATTAGAACACAATCTGACAACACATTATAAATCTGCTGACTGTCGGACCTCTTACAGCTGCTCCGCCCTGAGGGAAGATGTAGTGTGACTATTAAAGCATATCAGACTCTGGTTATAACATATTATAATAACATATATATATGATCATGTGAGGTTTTACCTCAGTGGGACAGAAGCTGTTTCCTATGAATGGGGTTTGTTCCAAAATAAAATATCCATTTGAAAAAGCGACACTTACTCTGACTAAATGGCTGACAGCGCCACATGAAACTAAACGCTGTTCTTTTTAAGGTCAGTCGGAGCTCCGGTCCCAGCTGACTGAAGGAGACTTCACAGCTGGATCCTCTGAGCTGATGCTGCCTTCTTCCCCAAAGATGAAAACAGTTTTGTGAATAAACTCAGAGGTTCCATCCAGCTCAGTGACATCAGCAGGTTTTACAAAACCAACACTACCAACATGACTACCACTATTACCAACACTACTACCAACACCAACACGACTACCACTACTACCAACACTACTACCAACACCAACACGACTACCACTACTACCAACACTACTACCAACACTACTACCAACACGACTACCAACACTACTACCAACACGACTACCACTATTACCAACACTACTACCAACACTACTACCAACACGACTACCACTATTACCAACACTACTACCAACACTACCAACATGACTACCACTATTACCAACACTACTACCAACACCAACACGACTACCACTATTACCAACACTACTACCAACACTACTACCAACACTACTACCAACACTATTACCAACACTACTACCAACACCAACACGACTACCACTACTACCAACACTACTACCAACACCAACATGACTACCACTATTACCAACACTATTACCAACACCAACATGACTACCACTATTACCAACACTACTACCAACACCAACATGACTACCACTATTACCAACACTACTACCAACACCAACACGACTACCACTACTACCAACACTACTACCAACACCAACATGACTACCACTATTACCAACACTACTACCAACACTACTACCAACACTACTACCAACACTATTACCAACACTACTACCAACACTACTACCAACACCAACACGGCTACCACTACTACCAACACTACTACCAACACTACTACCAACACTATTACCACCACTACTACCAACACTACTACCAACACCAACATGACTACCACTACTACCAACACTACTACCAACACCAACACGACTACCACTACTACCAACACTACTACCAACACTATTACCAACACTACTACCAACACTACTACCAACACCAACACGGCTACCACTACTACCAACACTACTACCAACACTACTACCAACACTATTACCACCACTACTACCAACACTACTACCAACACCAACACGACTACCACTATTACCAACACTACTACCAACACTACTACCACCACTACTACCAACACTACTACCAACACCAACACGACTACCACTATTACCAACACTACTACCAACACTACTACCAACACTATTACCACCACTACTACCAACACTACTACCAACACCAACACGACTACCACTATTACCAACACTACTACCAACACTACTACCAACACTATTACCACCACTACTACCAACACTACTACCAACACCAACATGACTACCACTACTACCAACACTACTACCAACACCAACACGACTACCACTACTACCAACACTATTACCAACACCAACATGACTACCACTATTACCAACACTACTACCAACACCAACACGACTACCACTACTACCAACACTATTACCAACACCAACATGACTACCACTATTACCAACACTACTACCAACACTACTACCAACACTACTACCAACACCAACATGACTACCACTATTACCAACACTACTACCA
Organism: Centroberyx gerrardi; assembly: GCF_048128805.1. NCBI lineage: Eukaryota > Metazoa > Chordata > Actinopteri > Beryciformes > Berycidae > Centroberyx > Centroberyx gerrardi. The sequence goes on along the minus strand of NC_136018.1, from coordinate 338,913 downwards.
ACACTACTACCAACACTATTACCAACACTACTACCAACACCAACATGACTACCACTATTACCAACACTACTACCAACACTATTACCAACACTATTACAGACACTACTACCAACACTACTACCAACACTACTACCAACACTACTACCAACACCAACATGACTACCACTATTACCAACACTACTACCAACACCAACACGACTACCACTACTACCAACACTACTACCAACACCAACATGACTACCACTATTACCAACACTACTACCAACACCAACACGACTACCACTATTACCAACACTACTACCAACACCAACATGACTACCACTATTACCAACACTACTACCAACACCAACATGGCTACCACTATTACCAACACTACTACCAACACCAACACGACTACCACTATTACTAACACTACTACCAACACCAACACGACTACCACTATTACCAACACTATTACCAACACTACTACCAACACCAACATGACTACCACTATTACCAACACTACTACCAACACCAACACGACTACCACTATTACTAACACTACTACCAACACCAACACGACTACCACTATTACCAACACTATTACCAACACTACTACCAACACCAACACGGCTACCGCTATTACCAACACTATTACCAACACCAACACGGCTACCACTACTACCAACACTACTACCAACACTACTACCAACACTACTACCAACACTATTACCAACACTACTACCAACACTACTACCAACACCAACACGGCTACCGCTATTACCAACACTACTACCAACACCAACATGACTACCACTATTACCAACACTATTACCAACACTACTACCAACACTACTACCAACACCAACATGGCTACCACTATTACCAACACTACTACCAACACCAACATGACTACCACTATTACCAACACTACTACCAACACTACTACCAACACCAACATGACTACCACTATTACCAACACTACTACCAACACCAACACGACTACCACTATTACCAACACTACTACCAACACCAACATGACTACCACTATTACCAACACTACTACCAACACCAACATGGCTACCACTATTACCAACACTACTACCAACACCAACATGACTACCACTATTACCAACGCTACTACCAACACCAACACGGCTACCGCTAACACCAACACCACCCAAAAAACAACAACAATACAACTACCAACACTATTACCAACACCAACACGACTACCAACCTCAACAACACTACTGCTAACACCAAAACTACCGCAACCAACACCACAAAAACACCAACAATACCAACACCAACACTACCAACACCAACAATGCCAAACCCAACACTACAAACACCTACATCAACACCCTAACCTAACCCTAACCCTAACCCTAACACAAACACCACAACTACTATCAACACCTCTACCACCAACACTACCACAACCAACTCCAACAGCACTACCACAGTGAACACCAACCAATATCATCACCAACACTACCAACACTTCCACTACCACAAACACCATCAACACCAACACAACCAACACCACTAAAACCAACACCACAGCAACCAGTACTACCAACACCACCATAACCAACACCACCACTGCCAACTCCGATCCTTCCAACAGCAACACAACCAGCAACACAATTATCACCAACACTTTTACAACCGACACCAACATCACTACCAACATCTACATCACCACCACCAACAGCACCAAAACTACCAACACTACCAACACTACCAACACCTTCAACACCTCCAACGCCTCTAGTACCTCCAACACTTCCAACACCTCCAACACCTCTAGTACCTCCAACACCACCAACACCTCCAACACCACCAACACTACCAACACCTCCAACACTACCAACACCTCCAACACCTCCAACACCACCAACACCACCAACACCTCCAACACCACCAACACTACCAACAGCTCCAACACCTCCAACACCACCAACACTACCAACACCTCCAACACCACCAACACTACCAACACCTCCAACACCACCAACACTACCAACACCTCCAACACCACCAACACCACCAACACCTCCAACACCTCCAACACCACTACTTCACATACCAAGACCAAATATAGCCAACTTTCCAATTGGTAAATTTAGCAAAACAGATTGAGAAAGACACTAAAATCCATAAAAAAAACCCAAACCAACAAAAACCAAAAATCAAATCACCACCACTACTAAAACCACGACCGCCACAACCACCATCTGCACCACCAAGAACACCAACGCCACCCACACCCAGCAGCGCTCTGGTGTCAGTCAGAGACTTCCTGCTGCGCTGCTGCCCACCGGCCCTGACATGTCCGCCATGTTGTCTTCCAACTTCTTCCAGAGCGCTGCGCTGCTGCTGCGCTCCAGAACAAGTCAAGTCGCACAATTCATCCAACATGAATCTCAATGGGCTTTACATAATGACGAAAATGGAAAAACAGGTTAAAACAACTTTAGATTATATACAAAATTGGCCCTTAGAAGAGTTACAGACAAACAGACATCAGGCCCAAAGAACATAATGAGGTAAATACTGGACTACAAAACACTTGGACTCTGCTGCTTGAGCTGTTTGGACTAATTTGATGGACATTTTATGCTTTTTTGGAGCTGTTGAAAGATGGCCCCATTCATTTCAATCGTTTGAAACTCGCTGTGTGTTTGAGAAATGCAACAGGCCGTTGTCCTCTTGTTGCCTTTCTGTCTGGATGCTTTGTTACACTCAAAACATCATGGAAAAGCCACGGGAAACATGGGAAACAGCTAGACTTGGCCTCAGTTTTTTTTTTTTGGCTTTTATTTTGGCATCAGGTGTTTCCTCTGATAATGCTCTGATGGAGGCTTTATGCCAAACCGCGTTCGGACGGTGAAGCCAAAACAAAACAGGGAGACTGAGGCCAAGTCTGGCTGTTTCTGATATTTTTGCTGTGTGTTTGGTTTTCATATGAACCTTAGTGAGGTTTCACTGACATGGGGTGAGTAAATAAAGCCTGAATTTTCATTTTGGGTGAATTATTCCTTTAATACCTCTACAACTGACATAATAGCCTACCACTGCCACCAACACCACCCCCACTACCTCTCTAACATAGCCTGAGCTGTAATATAATAATAATAATAATAATAATAATAATAATAATACAGTAAATATAGACTTTCCATGTGGTAAATAAAATAAAAAATGTTCAAAAAGACTGAAATCCTGTTGCAAATGACCTCAACCCAGTACGACAGGCTGTTCAGTCTGTGTATGGGTGTGCATGTAGGATGTGCGTGTGCCTAGGCCTTCATGTATGCATGCGTGTGCGCGTGCAGACGTGCGTGTGTATGCATGCGTGTGTGCGTGCGTGCATGTAGGCCCGTGTATGTGCGCGCGTGTGTTGTCCTAATAAACAAACGGACTCACCCGGTCCCGCAGTCTATAACGCAGGGAGGCAGCTGCAGGGACATGATGGGTTTCCACTCCGGTCCTGCCCGGTCCGCTAAACACCGCGGCTCGGTTCTTATTATCGTATCGTATCGCTACAAATGTCCCAGTGCAGCCCGACGGCGTTTCATGGCATTGATGGAGAAATTTAATATCTCTCCTGTATACTGGCCCGCCCCTCTCTCTCTATGTCTGTCCGTCTATCTCTCTCTCTCTCTCTCTCTCTCTCTCTCTCTCTCTCTCTCTCTCTCTGTCTGTCTATGTCTCTCTATCTCTCTCTCTCCTCTGCTCCAGTCGTTTTTTCCCTGTAAACAAACGGTCACGGCTTTAATTTCATCTCATGTGTTGGTCAAGTAACGGAATATAACTGAGCAACTATGCGAAACGTCTTGCTCCTCCTCTCTCTCTCTCTCTCTCTCTCTCTCTCTCTCTCTCTCTCTCTCTCTCTCTCTCTCTCTCGGATATTCCCGTTATCTGCTGGTGAGATGACAGAGGGAGTACTTCCGGGGTCAAAGGGACCATGGGAAAAAAATAGAAACTCCTGACGCCGCCGCGGTAACCGGAGAGAGAGCGAGAGAGAGAACCTGTCACTGTGTGTGTGTGTGTGTGTGTGTGTGTGTGTGTGTGTGTGTGTGTGTGTGTGTGTGTGTGTGTGTGATCAGCTGTTGTCTCGGGTCTCCATGCTGACAGTCTGGTTGTTTTTTTTCTGTCTCTTACACAAGGACTAATGCTGCGTTCATGTCATGTCAGATTTGCCGTAAATACGACTTTCTGCCTGGAAAAACGGTTCACATCAGCCTCCTGCTTGTCACAATGAAGTGAAAAATGACATTTAACATTTAATAACTTTTTTTTTTTTTTTTTTAATGTCATAATATACATATTTAATGCAAAATAATTTACAAAATCTTTATTTTCTTTTATTTTTATGTCAAAATCCAATTCATTTTCCTTCCTGGAATTCCTGGAGTGCATCTTTTTTTTTGTGTGTGTGTTTTTATTAGGGATTTGAGAGCAGATATACATGAAAAGATAAAGACATAAACATATTTTTTTATACATAACAATCCCACCCTCCCTGAATTAACAGAGTATCTTTAATGGTGACATCACGCTGCACCAGGAGGAGGAAATAAAAACTCCAACCAATAAAACATCACAGATATTTGAACAGTCCCGCCCCTCCCATCCAATCAAACTAAATACATCAAATTAGGGACGTAAAATTAATTGTTTCATAATTTACTATTTAATCTATATTTAATCTGTATAATCTAGATGTATTGTTTACTTTTCCATCTCATAAATTTCTCCAAGACTGCATGAGCTTCTGATATTTCTTACCATTAAAAGTTGCTCCGCATTTAAATTTTAATGATTCATATATTCATATTTAGTAAATCATTAGGTTGTAGTGCAGCTTTCCAGATTTAGCCAAATAATATCTGTATTCATAATATTTATTGCCGGCTGCTGTCTGCTCAGTGTGCAGCAGGATGGAGCTGAAACAAAAAGCTTGGAGCTCTGTTAAGATTCCCTGAGAAATAAAAATTAAATTAAAAATAAAGTTCCAAAGAAACAGTAACACACTTTGCCTCACATAGGTGAAAGTAGTCCATTATCCAATTAAGGCTGGCCAATCAGCAGCAAGGGGCGGGGCCATGAAGAAGGCACAGATACTGCTGACAAATATATAGAAGGAATAAACTTTAGGCAACAAGTAAAAATGTCTGTTACAAGACCAAGTAATTCATATCTGTGAGAGCGTTAAAGTCTCATTCAGTTCCCTGCTGTGTTTTATAAAGTTAATAAAGCAGCGTGTGGTTCATGTTCTGCTGTCAGTCAACATCAAGTTCTGTTTGGAAATGGAAATGGAAAATGTGAGTAAGGTGACAGTCCAGCAGGTGGCAGGATACACACACAGCTGCTCTACTGTTCAATACTGTTTCTATTACTACTCTTTACCACAACTACTACTGCTGTCACTAATGTGTGAGTGAGTTAGTGAAGCTTCACTTGTACACCAGAACAATAAGTTATAAAGTGCTTTACAACAGTAAGAGCAGAGAGAAGAGAAGAGACAAAACAAAACACAAATACACAACAGAAAGTATAATAACATCTGATTAAGAAAATACCAGTGAAAATAAATGGGACTACTGCGACTCCACTAAATAGCCTATACAGTACAAGAATATATATATATACAGATCTACAAGAATATATATGTATATATTAAATAATAATCATAATGTGCGCTTTTAAAATAATCATTGTTTATTATGTTTAACCATGTTAGCTTCATGTTCTGCTTTTCTTAGGAATAAAAACATTGATGACAAAACAAGGCTGTAATACAACATGACAACATGGAAAGATGATGATGATGAAGATGAAGATGAAGATGATGACGATGACGACGAAGATGATGATGATGATGATGATTTTAGGGCTATTAATTATGTAACAAAATATCACTAACAGCCTGTTAGAATTAACCGGTTTACACACACACACACCCACATACACACACCCACACACACACCCACACACATCAGTGAAAGCTTGAATGAGTGACGTAGAAGGAGGAAGTGGGTGTGAATCAACTCTCCCTCCCTCCCTCCCTCCCTCCCTCCCTCTCTCTCTCTCTCTCTCTCTCTCTCTCTCTCTCTCTGCTGTTGCTGCTCACAGGATTCAGAGGATTTTTACACATAATATCTCTATTTTATTCTCTCTCTCTTTCTCTCTCTCTCTCTCTCTCTCTCTCTTCTTCTTCTTCTCCTGCTGACTTGAGGATTATTGTGAGACTGCGGGACATCTCCAGGCGGACTGATATAAAATCTCTCTCTCTGTTTTTAGGATTTTTGTGAGATTATTTAAAAAAAAAAAAGAGCGATAGAGAGAGTGAAAGAGGACGTTGACGGGGAATCCCGAAGTTGCAGCGGAATTATAAAAAAAAAGGGGGGCGTGATAATCTGCAGTGTGTGTGTGTGTGTGTGTGTGTGTGTGTGTGTGTGTGTGTCTACCTACCGACTGGAATACACGTGGAGATTCACTAAGGATTATAAACCAAAAGGCAGAGGAGTAGAACCAGAGCGCGCGGACCGGACGGAGTTTATTTCTGCTTCTTTTAAGAGGAAAATTCCGGGAAAATATCCTTTATTTTCCCCCTGATCGATTTATTTTTTGGCGTTTTCCAGCCGCCGCTTTGAAGAAGGATTTCCTCTGACCTGCCTTTGAAGTTTCGGCTGTAACATCATGTATTGTTATCTCGTTAGTTATCATAAATGTAAAGTATTGTGGCGAGATAAACTGGTCGATCCCCATGTTTCCACATCAGATAGCAGTTTGTATTTTACCATCGGGGGTTCAGTCAATCGATAGAGCCGCACAGTTATTGATCATGGCCACTGTGATTGATTATTTAACAGTTCCCTTCCAATTGACAATATACCCATTTTGAAAGGATAAATATCATTCAATATCTTTAAAATCTAGAGGATCCAGTGTTTTAAAAGTCTCATTCAGTCAAACAAAGACTTCTGTTCCTTTATCTGCTTTAAAAAGTCTCATTATTTAGTTTATTGTTATGGTATCAATCAATTTGAAAGGCTTTTTCAGAAAGTGGAGATCTAATTTTGACCCAAAATGCTCCATGTGGACAAACAGTTGATGACAGCTTGTGTTTTTGCCTGGATCTGTATTCTGGAACAATATTGATCACTGGTTTTCTTTTGGGATATATTTCCAAATCTGATCGAAAAGCAGAATCCAAACTCATTTATCTGTCGATTTTCCTGCTAATATCGCAGGCGACGCGTTTTTTGCGTTGTGGTTGAAATCTCGTGCGTAAGGAACATTTTATCGATCGATAATGCCTGAAGCTGTCGATCATCGGAACCAGTAGTGCGGGGAAGCCAGCTAGCCGCCTCCCCCTGTCGGCCAGCAGGGGGCGATGGCCGCCTACGACAGCCGCGACATCGTGGAGAACTTCCTCCGCCACAAGCTGCGGAGGAGGGGCGTGGCCTGGCGCTTCCAACCCACCGACAACCTGCCTTCGCCATCAGCATCGTCATCATCATCATCATCGTCGAGGACGCTGCGAAGAGGAGTCGCTCCGTCGTCCAGCAGAGAGGAAGCAGATCCCCGGCAAGGTAACTGAGTTGATTGTGTTGTCATGGCAACGGCAGGTGTTTTCCCGAGTTTGTCCAAAAGTTGATTATGATCTTGATTTACAAATACAGTGTTTTCTCCAAGTTTCACTCCTCCTTGTTTTCCGCTCCTAGTACAACGCTGCTTGACCGCTCCTTGTTTTCTGCTCCTCGTAACTGACCTCTCCTTGTTTTATACTCCTGGCAGTCTGACCCCTCCTTGCTTTCTGCTCCTATCATTTCAGCGCAGCGCTACCCCTCCTCCTGTTCTGATCCTAACATCAAGACGCTGCCTCACCCCTCCTTGTTTTTTGCTCCTAGCAGTCTGACCCACTCCACTAAGCAACTGACCACTCCTTATTTTCTGATCCTAGCTGTCTGACCCTTCCTTGTTTACTCTTGACCCCTCGTTTGCTGCTCCAAAATATATGATGTCACTTGACCCCTCCTTGTTTCCAGCTCCTAACAGTTTTGTCCTTCCCTTTCTTTGCTCCTAGCAGTCTGACCCCTCCTTGTTTTCTCTTCTGAGTAATTGACCCTTTCTTATTTTTTGATCCCAATATTTCAATGCTACTATAATATTTAATATTCTGATGTTACTTGACCTCTCCTTAGTTTCTGCTCCTTCCCTCTATGACCCCACTCTGTCCTGCGATGGGTCGGTACCTGTGGAGCCGCTCTGATTGGTTCTCTTCCTCTCAAACAGGTTTCTCTCTGTGTCTCATCATCTGCTCCTCTGTCTTGCGGGGTTCCTCAGGGATCTGTTCTTGGCCCCATTTTATTTTCATTTTACATTCTTCCCCTTGGACATGTAATAAATAACTTCAGTAGCATGTCCTACCATTGCTATGCAGATGATACGCAGCTGTACTTGTCAGTCAAGCCAAATGATTTTAGCAATCTAGCCAGTCTGCATGAGTGTTTGGCTGCCGTTAAGAATCGGATGTCTCTCAATTTCCTCCAACTAAATTCAGAGAAAACAGAGATTCGGGTTGTTGCTCCTGATCACTGTGCTACGCATATTGATCAGTGTATTAACCCTAACCCTCTTCTAGAAATCTAGGTGTTATTTTTGACCCATACCTGAATTTTAACCTACATGTAAAAAAAACTGGTTCAATCCTGCTTTCTCCAGCTCTGCAACAGCCAAAATTAAATTAGTCTTGTTGGATATGGAAACACTTTACATGCTTTTATTTCTTCACGTCTGGATTACTGCAACTCCCTCTTTGCCTGCCTCAGTGACTCTGCTGTGTCCCGGCTGCAGCTGGTTCAAAATGACCAGTCGCAGGACTCATATCACCCCATGCTGGCCTCCTGCCACCGGCGGCAGAGGATTCAATTTAAAATACTCCTAATTCCAGTTAAAGCACTGCGAGGCCTGGCTCCTCCCAAACTCTCTGACTTGTTGAAGCCGTACAGCCACTCCGGTCCTCAGACCTCCGCGAGGTTTCAGCTTTCAGTTTCAGCTCCAAGCCTTTGGAATCGCCTCCTGCTATGTGTTAGACAGATTCAGTCTCCCATTTTAAATCACTTGGAAACACTTTACAATAAGGGTACAATAAGTTAAGTTAAGTTAAGTTAATAAGCATTAACTAACCCTTAATTAACAGTTAACTAATGTGTCATTTACTAATGGTGTTCATGTTAACCAAGGTATTAATTTATACATTATTTAATAGTTTATAAAGATGACTATTAAATAATGTATAAATTAATACCTTAGTTAACATGAACACCATTAGTAATGATTACCAGACACATTAGTTAACTGTTAATTAAGGGTTAGTTAATGCTTATTAAGCATTAACTAAGCCTTAATTAATGTACCCTTATTGTAAAGTGTTACCAATCACTTCTTAAAACCCATTTATTTAAACAGGCATTTTATTAGTTTTACTGGGTGTTTATTATTTTATATTCATGTTCCTACGGACTGCTGCACTTGTCCTGTGCTCTTTTGCCCTCTTTCTTTTAGTTTTCTGTTTGTTTTAACTTGCCTTTTGTTTTATTTCCTTTTGTAAAGCACTTTGTAACTATTGTTTTGAAAAGTGCTGTATCTGCTCGTCATCTGTCCCCTCCTGGTTTTCTGCTCCTTGTCATCTGTCCCCTCCTGGTTTTCTGCTCCTAGCGTCCCGGCCACCCTCGGGTGCGCCCCCCGGCGTGCGGCTGCAGGCGGTGCTGCGGCGGGCGGGGGAGGAGCTGGAGCGGCGGTGCCGGGGCCGGTTCTCCGGCCAGATGTCGGCGCTGCTGGAGCGCTCGGATCGCGGCGCGGCGCGGCGCGGCCTGGCGGCGGTGAGGGAGGAGCTGTTCGGGGACGGGGTGAACTGGGGGCGCTTGGTGGCGCTGCTGGAGCTGGGCGGGGCTTTGTGCGTGGAGGCGGCGCAGAGAGAGAGGGCGGGGCAAGTCGACGACATCGCCGCCTGGCTGGTGGAGAGTCTGGAGGCTCCGCCCCTCCGAGGATGGATAGAAGACAACGGAGGATGGGTAGGAAGGAAACAACTTCCTTTCCTTTATTTGTCTCGCTCTCCTTCATTTCATTCTTTTTCCTTTCTTTCTTTCTTTCTTTCTTTCTTTCTTTCTTTCTTCCTTCTCTCTCTTTTTCTTTTTCCTTTCTTTCTTTCTATTTCCTTCATTTTCATTTTTGTCTTTCTTTTCTTCTTTCATTCCTTCTTTGTATTTTCTTTTTCCTTTTCCTATCTTTCTTTCTTTCTTTCTTTCTTTCTTTCTTTCTTTCTTTCTTTCTTTCTTCTTTCACACTCACTTGTTCATGTTGTCCTCTCTCTCTCTCTCTCACTCTCTCTCTCTCTCTCTCTCTCTGTCACACACACACTAGGTAATTGTACCCAGCAGCTCCCAGTGTCAATCTGAAGCGTTTATGTGTGTGTGTGTGTGTGTGTGTGTGTGTGACACATCAGCATAACGCTGATTCAACAGAAAAAGTGAAACGTGTGTGTGGGTGAATACATATGTACCTGGGCATGCATATGTATCTGTGTGTGTGTGTGTGTGTGACAGCCTGAGACATGCAGGAGTGTGAATCAGCCACACACACACACACACACACACACACACACACACACACACACAGCTGAAGACGTGTCAGTGTTTGTCATCATTATGTAAATGGCTGAGCGCAGAGCGACTCAGTGCAGCTAATGAGAAGAGAAGCAGACAGTCTGAGCCGAGACGAGGAAACAGTTTTATTTAAACAAGTCCGACTTCAACTTTATTTGTCATAACAAAAAAACTTTATTTGTCATAACAAAAAAAACTTTATTTGTCATCTGCAGAGTGTTTATACAGCAGACTGCAGAACGTAGGCAGACAGTCAGAGGGAAAGAGGGAACAAAACGTCGACAGTTAACAGAAATTATAATATAAACTTTAATATTCAAACAAAATATTTAAAAGCAAATAGGAAAATATCAAAGTGTAATACACACCGAGATTAAAAACAGTATGAACTGATCAATATTGATTGTGTGATATTTGTATAATATATGTATAATATGGAGATGTACAACAGGTTGTAATAGGATACAAATAGATAATAACGTAAATAAATAATACATGTAAACAGCTAACAATAACAAGACAGGAATGTTCTAGTAATATAGTAAAGTCAATAGTAAAATAATAATAAATATTAAATATATGGATCAAAACATGTATGAAGGTATAGAACATAGAAAAATAAAAAGCATACAACATGAAAACACATGAAATATGTAAAGTGATGAAAATTAATTACAATTATGGAAATATCAAAGTGTTTCAATGTAAAACAGATGAGACAATATGAGACGATAAAAATGTCAGACGGCTTTATCATTTTATTATTTAATCTGAAATATTTTTTCAAAAATTTTTCTGTCATTAACTGAACTTTATTTAATTTAAAACATGTTTGGGAGATGTAACCCCCCCCCCCCCCCCCTCTGGCGGCCATATTGGAGGTCTTCAGCTCTGTGAACAGACTGACTGTGTGTGTGTGTGTGTGTGTGTGTGTGTGTGTGTGTGTGTGTGAGCTACAGACCAGAGGGGATTATGGGAGTCTTTCTCTCATTCCAACAGTTTCTTCAGAATAATGACTTCAAACTCTCTCTCTCTCTCTCTGTGTGTGTGTGTGTGTGTGTGTGAGTGTGTGTGTGTGTGTGTGAGTGTGTGTGTGTGTGTGTGTTCTCTAATCCGCAGACTGACAGAGTAGCGCTTCACTGTGCCAAACGCCTTCAGAGTAGCAGAGTGGCAGGGTGAATAAAACATGGTGTGTGTGTGTGTGTGTGTGTGTGTGTGTGTGTGTGTGTGTCCTGCTTTGGGTTTGTCACAGAAAACTGCACATGATATTATAAACTGGCTTCTCTATTTCAGCTGTACGCATAAACTCTGCATCTGAAATTTCATGTGTGTGTGTTTGTGTGTGTGTGTGTGTGTTCTGTGTGTGTGTGTGTGTGTGTGTGTGTGTTCTGTGTGTGTGTATGTGAGTGTGTGAGTGTGTGAGTGTGTGAGTGTGTGTGTGTGTGTGCTGAATGCAGGCGTAAATCTGTAGTCACAGTTGTAATGCCAGTCTCAGTCTTTTCACAGCTCTGGATGCTCGTCTACACACACACACACACACACACACACACACACACACACACACACACACACCATTGCATATAAACACCACAGGCATCGATTAGTTTCTATAATATTCTTTAAAATGAGGAGAGAAGTAAAGTGTGTATTTGTTGTTCCCTTCATCATTTCCTAAAGTACAAACTAATCCTCTTCTTCACTCCGCGTGTGTGTCTGTGTGTGGTGTGTGTGGTGTGTTTGCTGTATATGTGTGTGTGTGTGTGTGTGTGTGTGTGTGTGTGTGTTAACATGGAGTTGTGTGTGTGTGTGTGTGTGTTAGCAGGGAGTTAGCCTGGTACCATCTTTCTCTGTGTGTGGTCTGATCCTAAAAACAGTAACACTCCTCTCTCTCTCTCTCTCTCTCTCTCTCTCTCTCTCTCTCTCTCTCTCTCTCTCTCCTCTTCTACTCCTTTATCTGATATTTTGAAAAGCATTATGTCCAAACAGCAGGAATTGTTCTGGACATTTCCACCTGTTGGTCAGGTGGAAAGTTTCACTGATGCTTCAGTTCAGCAGCTGAAACAGGTGAAGGTACAGTCAGTCAGACAGTCAGTCAGTCAGACAGTCAGACAGTCAGTCAGTCAGACAGTCAGTCAGTCAGACAGTCAGACAGTCAGACAGACAGTCAGTCAGTCAGTCAGTCAGTCAGTCAGTCAGTCAGTCAGACAGACAGTCAGTCAGACAGACAGTCAGTCAGTCAGACAGTCAGTCAGTCAGACAGACAGTC
>NC_136018.1:315983-318483 GCF_048128805.1 Centroberyx gerrardi | reverse complement strand
AGACGCACACACACACACACACACACACACACACACAGTTTCCTTTGTGTGACTCATCATTTCAGAGAAGTGTGACTAAGAGTCTAATTGATATGTGGATTATTCTCAGGCACTAAAAGCTGCAGTTTAACTTCAGATGAACAATAAGAAGTGCAGAGTTTCACTCTGAGGTTCAGCCTCTCGTCTTCAGCTCACTTCGCCCACAATCTGTTAGAACAAGCAGTAACACATTAATACACGCTTAAAGCATGAACAGCTGTACATATCAACAACATGCCCAGAGGAGTCCACATGTACAAGGTGATGCTTTATTTTAGTATCCAAACCCTCTGCAGACAGGTCAGCCTGATTATCTGTCTGAACGACGTTCTCAGACTTTGTTCACATGTAGCGTTTATTTTTATCTTTTATTTTTTTCAAAACTGCCACCACCTTTTTATTAAAAAACATGCAGAGCGGCCGGAAGGCGACTATAAGGCGGTCGCTCTCGAAGCGCTGCGAGTGGTGGAGCGCTTTCAAAACAAACTCGCCGTGTGACAGGAACCGCTTTTCTCTCAGCCAACCAATCATGACGAAGTAGAGGCGGGGTTTCACGCTACGTAGAGCGGCCGGGCTGTCGTCCTGCTGTGTTCCACAGACAACAACAAAGATGGAGAAAGTGCCGGAGGAGAAATTGGTCGTTGTAGTTTGGTGAATTTCCGGTTCACACGGATCATAAAGAGGCAGAGTGGATCAGACTGGATCTGTCAGTCTGTGCTTGTTGTCTGCTAGCAGAGCTAACCAGCTAAGCTAGTTAGCAGCTAGCAGCTGCTGAGCTAACTTCAGATGACGTTATCATGATCCGCTTTTTTATTTCTCACGAAGAAACGCAGCCTGAACGGCTCCATCAGGTTTAACATCAGGTTTAACATCAGGTTTAACATCAGGTTTATAAATCAGGTTTAACATCAGGTTTAAAATCAGGTTTAACATCAGGTTTAACATCAGGTTTAACACCAGGTTTTAAAAATCAGGTTTAACATCAGGTTTAAAATCAGGTTTAACATCAGGTTTAACATCAGGTTTACATCAGGTTTAACATCAGGTTTAAGGTGAAAGTTTAGTAACGTCTAGATATTCAGCTTTGTTCAGACTGCCGGCTCCAAATCTGACTGTTGTCAGATCCAGATTGGAGTTTTTTGAAGAAGTTTTTTGAAGTCTGAACAGGCAAAAAAAACACATGAAACTGATTTTTGAAAATCAGATTTAAGCCACATTTTTACTAAGGGTTTTCAAGCTGTCCGCACGTCGCTCTCCACGCAGCACTGAGACGGAAAAACAACCTGGACGGACACATCTCCTGCCCGGGCCGTCCTGAGGTGTGAGGCAGAGATCAATCATCTCCATTCTGCATTTGCAGCTTTTTGCTTTGGTACGCATGCCTGCTGCGTTGTTACCATAGCAACGGATGCAGATAGTTTAACGCTGCCTGAACACACAAATCACTCTGATCACTTAAATAACAGTCTGGACAGTCAGAACTAAAGACCAGATTTGGAGAAAACAAATCCGGTTTGCCTTCGTCTTCTGGAGTAAATAACAAAAACAAAGCTTTATCTGGTTCATATTTTTAATATTTACAGCTGTTTCTGCATTGTTTCAGTGTGAAATACTGTATATTTAGTGCTTGGTATAAAACTGGGCTGGACAAGCCAAAAAGATCCTGAGATATGAGAAGTAAAGCAGAGATGAAATCATGTCCAGAGCAGCCGACATTTAGACATTTAATATTTTAAAATGTTTAAAATCTGGAGGATCCAGTCTGTAAAAGTGTCAAGGAAGGACTGAAGCTCCAGAATGAGTCCTTTAAAAACACGTCATCCAGTTTTTCAGTTTTTAAGTGTGTGTGTGTGTGTGTGTGTGTGTGTGTGGTGTGAAGGTGTGTGTGTGTGTGAACGCTCTCTCTGCCCTGTGGCGTTCTTCATTTGTAGTGTTTGAAAGACCTCCTTCAGCTGTCAATCAAAACTCATCTGCATAGTAAAGACATCAATGATCAATGTACGAAGACACACACACCCACATACACACACACACACACACACACACTACACACACACAGCACCACACACACACAGTGAAGTCATTGAATCAAGGGCCAAGGTCGTCTATGTGAATTATTGTTGTTAAATCCTCAAGTATTCGTGGTCAACGTTCCTCCAGAGAGCAGAGAGGAGGAGAGAGGAGGAGAAAAGAGAAGAAGAGGAGAAAGAGAAAGAGGAGGAGAAAGAGAAAAGAGGAGAAAAGAGGAGAGGAGAGAAGAGGCAGGACTCAACGTCTTGCATTGATAAAAGTTGTGTATTTATAAAGAGCTGAACAGTTTTAAAAAAGCCTGACGCTTGAGGAAACTTCCCTCTGGACTCTCTTGATCCTGCTGACTTTTTACTTCCTGGTAGTAAATTCTGTTGCTAGGTGACATCAGCCCAAACTCTGCTCATTGGCTGTTCCTCCATACTCAGATACG
>NC_136018.1:303216-310716 GCF_048128805.1 Centroberyx gerrardi | reverse complement strand
AACCTGTCCAAACCAGTCCGATTCAGTCCGAACCAATCTGATCTGGTCCGCTCCATTTAATCCAGTCTCCAAACCAGTCCTACATGTGAGAGACAGGTATTCAAATAAATATTTTTAGCACTGCAACCAAAACCAGAACCAAACCAATTCAGTCCAATTCAGTCCAAACCTATCCAAACCAGTCTGAACCAGTCTGATCTGGTCGGCTCCATTTAATCCAGTGCAATCTAGTCCAAATCAATCCAATCCAGTCCAATCCAGTCCAATCCAGTCCAATCCAGTCCGATCCAGTCCAATCCAGAAGTAATTCTCCTTGTGTTTTCCAACCTTTATTTCTGACAAAGCTCCACCACAGTTTTCTACTGGTGGCCACTGGGAGCTGGCCAGTACAACTGCAGGACACTGGACTGGACAGGGATCAAAACAGGCATCTGGATGTAGAGCAAAAAGGCAAAATTATCCCAATAAATCCCCAAATCGCCCTGATCCACAATACGAAGCAGACTCTGACCCTCTGGTTTCATGTTATATATTTATGATGCAGAGACATTTCTGATGCTATCAGGAGGTGATGCGTCCCGACCAAACCACGGCCCAAACCGGGGCCCAAACCACGGCCCAAACCACGGCCCAAACCACGGCCCAAACCACGGCCCAAACTGATTCATTCAGAATTGTAAAAAAGAAACTGCAGTTATTTCAGAACATTCATTATTCATTATCATTTAAGTCAGAACATTCATTATCAAGTTTTTTAATCGGTGACATCTGACAGCCGTCGCACGTCACTGGTTTTGTATTGTTGAAGAAAATCCCACTTTGTGTTTTTGTTGAACTGAATGTGAACTGAACCCACAGCTGTTAACACACATCTGTCACAACCTGGAAACTTCACAGGTTTTTTCCACCGGCCACACAGTCCGGGAAATCCCAAACTTCACCAGACACTTTCAATATTTTACCAGTCAGTGACGTCTCAAATAAAACTCCAGATGATGGTTAACAATGAATTACAGTCACTCTTGTTACTGTATTTGAGTAGATAATTGTATACTTTTTTTTTTAGTGGGGGGGGGGGGGGGAGGGTACTTTTTTGAAGACAGTCAAGTATGTTTTGACTGAAATACTGTACTTTGGGGCATTTAAAAATGTACTTAATATAAACGCAACAGGCAACAATCTTACTTTTGAATTTTACTTTACAGTTCATATAGGAAAATAATTCTTGTCCAGGAGAAATGGTCGCCAACATCGATGTAAACAAATTCCTGCACAGGATTTGAAAGAAGTAAGCTTTTTTTTGTGGAAAAAAAGATGTGATATTTTATTTTAGCTCATGAAACACGGGGCCAAAACTTTACATGTAGCATTTATATTTTTGTTCAGTATACATCCATTGCAGACTACACACTTTAAAGGCTTTTCCATAAACATGGTTTCAGAAACTGGCCAGTCGAATCCTGCTGAATCATGCTTTACTTTGTTTATGCACTTTATTTTGTTTTATTTTTTTAACTAAAGAATCCAGTTGGAACTCTGTCCTTTTGCAATTCATGGAAAAGATCATATGTAGCAACGTTCTCTTTTATAAAAAAGAAAGGAACTTTTACTCAAGTAGATTTTTACACCAGTAATTGTAATTCTACTTTAAAGGTCCCATATCATGTAAACAGGACTCCCTCTCCTCTGTGATGATAAAGCAGTTGGATGTGTATCTAAACATGGTGAAAGTATCAAAACTAAATCCACACAATCCATATTAGAAAAGCGAGCCTCTAAACGAGCCGTTTGGACTTCCGTAACTTTGTGGCGTCACAAAGGTTCGCTCATTATCATTTCTGTAAGAAATAATAGACTAACAAAGTGTTTTTTTCAAAGCGGTCGAGCGGTCGTCGTCGTTTATTACCGGAGAGTTTTCCCTACCTGTAGCCGCCGGGCCGCGGCGTCTCACGTTTCGCTCTCGAAACGGTCAGCCGATCGGAACGGAGGGGTCGTGAATATTAATGAGCCTTAAAGACACGGCGACAGAAACGGCCTGTTCTTGGTAAGGCTCAGAGAGATGCTGGAAAATGAACGTGGAGAAATGGATTGAGAGTGTTTTTGGTTCATGACACCACACACACAGCTTTGAATGGACAGAAAGACACAAAATAAAACTCTGGACAGTGGAGGATATGGGACATTTAAATTGTAAGTATCATTCTTAACCATCAGTATATCATTGTCACATTAATGTTGCTGCCTTGTTCTAATGACTGTAAACCAATGAGAGCATGGAGGAGACAATTGGTCGCCTCTATCTCACTCCAGTGCTCGTCTTTCTCCAAATGAAGACCACATTTCCCATAAACCCCGTTGCTTCCTGCCTGGACTTTATTTGCTCTCCCTCTTTGCCTTCTTTGCCTCTTCAACCAAAGGTTTTCTGTTTGTCTTTCCTGAAGAGGATCAACATGTTGGAAGTGATTTCTCCATCTTCCTTTCCCTCCTTCCACCATCTGCTGCCAGAAACTCTTTCAGCTTTATCTCCGTTTGCTCTGGAAGAACAGAACCTCTTCCTGTTTTGTGCCGTAAAGCGATCCAGCAGATTTCCCTCCAGATCCACCAGGTGGAGAAACTATGGAGGATGTTTACTATATTTATACTAAATTAATGTGGTGATAATTTGCTGATGGTAAAATGATATATGGAGCAGCTTTAACATGTCGCTGTTGTTGGGTGAAAATCTTGTACCTCCAAAATGTCAACTTTTCTTTCTCAACCCATAGAGGAGCATGTAAATTTAAAACATGAAAATTACCCAAAATGTTTTCACCGTACAGTGACAAGGCAAACCTTACTTATACAGCACATTTCATACACAAGGCAAATTCAATGTGCTTCACGTAAAACACAAAAATACATAATTTGTCAGGTAAAATGACATTAAAAAAGAAAGAAAAACAGATGAAATGAATTTTCCGTAACTATACTAATGTCTCTAAATGAATGTGCTGATGATTTCTTGATGGTAAAATGATACATGGAGCAGCTTTAAGTAAAATGTCAGCAAAGTAACAGTACTTCTACTTGAATAAGATATTTTGGTATTATTTCCTCCGCAGTCTGTTAGCGTGAACTAACTCACCAGAAACATGTAAGTAAGTAAAATTTTATTTATATAGCACCTTTCAAAACCTAGGTTACAAAGTGCTTTACAAAAGAATAAAAGGTTAAAAGAACAAATGATGCGGTTTAACAACATTACAACAACAAAGTAACAACAGTTAAAGGCATCACAAATCAAAATCGTGTACATGATCACTCAATCATAAAAACACTTAGAAAAAAGATCAAAAGGTCTTCAACTGTGACTTAAAACACCCAAGAGAGTTGGCATGAAGCCACTGACCGATGAAGAGGATGAAGAAGGAAACTGGGTAACGCTTTATTTTCCAGGTCCACAATTTCCTAATAATTTCTTAGAAAGGAACTGTTCATTTCTTAGGAAGATTCCTGGAAAGAACCATGACATGATGTTCTAATTACAGGGAAAACAGAGAAAGAGTTGAATGGTAGCTGGTGAGTTCCTCCAATTTTTTCTGTTGTTTCCAAGACAGAACCATGAAATGATGTAGCAGTTATATAGAAAATTAGAAATTAGACAAAGGAATTCAACAAATAACTATATTATATAATTATATGAATAATGACTTCTGATAATTGACCTCTGCCTATTATTTTCCAATTTTGCAGTTCTTTCCAGGAAACTCTTTTAGAAATGTTCAGTGTCTGACCGACTACACCAAACGGACTGTTTACATTTTCTGTAGAACTACAACATCACTTCATTGTGCTTTCCAGGAAACTTCCCAAGAAATTAACAATTCATTTTTTTGATCAGTTCCTTTTTTTATTAGGAAATTGTGGACCCAATACATAAAGCGTTACCGAAAAATGTCCGTGTCATTTTCAACCCATCTGTGTGTTTAGTTCAGGAAAACACATCGTCTGTTCCTTTCTGCTCCTTTCACACCTTGATGTGGCTTCAAAGAAGATAGCATGAAGCATTCTGGGTATTGTGGTTTTAAGTGTTTGGGGCAGACTGTGTGGGAGGGAAAGGAGGCATTTCTCCGGCCCTGATGGATGAATTTTGAGTTTAGATTTTTAATTATCTCTTTTTCTTCTTATTTTGTAAACATCTTTAAAACGTGTTGTGAGTCTTAATCCTGAACAAGACTTTAACAGATTTGTTGTAAAACGACACATCCTCTTTAATGATTGTTTTTAATGCTGATTATTTTATTGATGAAGGTGATGATGATGATGGTGTTGTCAATAATGATTATGAAGACGATGATATTGCATGATAAAGATTTGCTAAGCATGGAGTTTTGTTGTCTGACTGCTTTTTAAAGTGGAAACACTGTAAACATTTTTTTCATTACAAGAATTATTTGTCTCAATCCATGGTCACATATAAAGTCAGTATGTGTGGATAGATGGATGGATGGATGGATGGATGGATAGATGGATGGATGGATGGATGGCTGGATGGATAGATGGATGGATAGATGGATGGATAGATGGATGGATGGATGGATGGATAGATGGATGGATGGATGATGGATGGATAGATGGATGGATGGATAGATGGATGGATAGATGGATGGATAGATGGATGGATAGAAGGATGGATGGATGAATAGATGGATGGATGGATGGATGGATGGATGGATGGATAGATGGATGGATGGATGGATGGATAGATGGATGGATGGATGGATAGATGGATGGATGGATGGATGGCTATTGCATCGGGAATCAAAGATATTTTGTGGTGAAAAAGATTTCCACTTCCAAAACAGATCCAGCTCCATTTTATCTGCCATGATGTTCAGTCTGCATCGATCTGCTCTGCAGGAAGAGAACGAGACACACACTCCCTGCAGACACACACATCTGCTGTGTGTGTGTGTGTGTGTGTGTGTATACACAGAAATTTGGGATGAGGATGAAGAGAGGAATCAAATATCTGTCTGCCTTCACTTCCGCTCCCTGAGAGAGAGATAGAGAGAGAGAGAGAGAGAGATCGATGAACCGGGGTTAGATTACTATCAGAGAGAGAGAGAGTGAAGTCTGTCTTTATTATCCCTAGGAAGGAAATTAGGAAATGGAGGGAATTGGAACTTTTAAAACACTAAAAATTTTACACAGAGAGAAAAACAAAGAATAGAAACACTTAAAGCCAAAGAGAACAGATACAGTGCTGTATGTGCTGAAAACTGTTTAATTTCAGAGAAAGAGAGAGAGGGGAAGAGAGATAATGGCAAACACAAGGAACGACAGATCTGTAAGAAAATAACAGAAATAACACCAGAGGCCTCGTTTCTAAAAATGTACTCAGATTTAATCTTTAACAAGGTTCTTAAAGCTCTGGTGGATTTGGGTTGCGTAGCTTCCAGGTCATGATAAAACTATATATAGACTCTTTTTATATATTTTGGCAGAATCTGCTTTGTCAAAGTCAGAGGAGTGACCAAGTCTGCTTCACTCCAGTCCCAAGTCAGTCTCAAGTCTTGAGGCACAAGTCTCAAGTCAAGTCTCAAGTCTAAATGTAGATTACCAAGTCAAGTCCAAGTCAAGTCCATGTCATTAATGTCAAGTCTCAAGTCTAAATGTAGAACAGCAAGTCAAGTCAGAACAAATCAAGAGTCCAGTATCAATTTAATATCTTAAAGAAAACTAAATATCTAGGACTTTTCAATGCAATATGGTTTTAATAGGATAAAAACTTGGTAAGAGCATCATGAGTTTGATTTCTATAATCAGTTTCAACTTCAATAAATTCAATCATTCCATACAAATTCAGAAAACAGAATTTAAATTCAGTCGTCCGCTGGAACAAATCTCATCACTTTCAATCTAAGTCATTTACACAAACACAAGATCTCAAGTCAAGACTTTAGAAACCTTTTCAAGTCATCAAAGTACAAGTCAGAGTCGAGTCCCAAGTCACCAGAACCCAAGTCAAGTCAAGTCTCAAGCAGTTAAAACTGACTCTAGTCTCCACCTATTTACAATCATTGATAAACGTTTTATTTTCTTGGTTCCATCATCACAAGTTTCCTCCGAGCGGATTTCAGTGTTCCACTTGTTCAGACTGAGATAATTTTAATAAACATAAAGAAAGAGATTCACTTCAAAACAGTTCAGCAGCAGGACTAGTTTTTATATATAGTCAGAATCTGCTTTGTCGGCGTTCCTTTATGTGCTAGAAGTGATTTTCAGACTGTTCCTCCAGACAACGGCAGTGAATGGAGAGAGAAAAAAAACACAATTCTCCAGTCTGCTCTCACAGATCACAGAATCACTGATTTTGGGGTTTTATCATGGAGGAAGAGACACAACACAAGACTCTACCAGAGGAACACAGAGATTTAAGGACATTTCTCTTATGAGTTCAACTTTGATTTATAAAAGTATGTGAGACTGAAACTGTCTGCTCGTTAACACACCTGCAGCACGGAAACCACAGATGAACTTCAGGTTGAACATGTGAACAGGCTTTGCAATTAAGACAACAGTTACCTGGTGCGTTCACGTGCTGCTGGGAAATCCGGGACTTCCCAGTTGGCTGCTAAACAGCGTTGCTTTCACGTGCGATTTTGTTGTAAAATCAAACCAGGAAGACAAACAATAAACAAACAGGGTCCTAAGTTCCCAATGTCCTATGTTCCCAAGGTCCTATGTTCCCAGGGTCCTATGTTCCCAAGGTCCTATGTTCCCAGGGTCCTATGTTCCCAGAGTCCTATGTTCCCAAGGTCCTATGTTCCCAGAGTCCTATGTTCCCAAGGTCCTATGTTCCCAAGGTCCTATGTTCCCAGAGTCCTATGTTCCCAGAGTCCTATGTTCCCAAGGTCCTATGTTCCCAGAGTCCTATGTTCCCAAGGTCCTATGTTCCCAGGGTCCTATGTTCCCAGGGTCCTAAGTTCCCATGGTCCTATGTTCCCAGGGTCCTATGTTCCCAAGGTCCTATGTTCCCAGAGTCCTATGTTCCCAGGGTCCTATGTTCCCAAGGTCCTATGTTCCCAGGGTCCTATGTTCCCAGGGTCCTAAGTTCCCAAGGTCCTATATGTCCCCAGGGTCCTAAGTTCCCAAGGTCCTATGTTCCCAGGGTCCTATGTTCCCAAGGTCCTATGTTCCCAGGGTCCTATGTTCTCAAGGTCCTATGTTCCCAATGTCCTATGTTCCCAGGGTCCTATGTTCCCAGGGTCCTATGTTCCCAGGGTCCTAAATTCCCAAGGTCCTATGTGTCCCCAGGGTCCTAAGTTCCCAAGGTCCTATGTTCCCAATGTCCTATGTTCCCAGGGTCCTATGTTCCCAGGGTCCTATGTTCCCAAGGTCCTATGTTCCCAGGGTCCTAAGTTCCCAAGGTCCTATATGCCCCCAGGGTCCTAAGTTCCCAAGGTCCTATGTTCCCAATGTCCTATGTTCCCAGGGTCCTATGTTCCCAAAGTCCTA
>NC_136018.1:222933-287933 GCF_048128805.1 Centroberyx gerrardi | reverse complement strand
AAAAGAAGAAGTAACAGTTAACGTTACTCGGAATACAGCTGAGTTTCCCAGATTAGCACGCTGTATAGCCTAGCTGCTAGTCAGTATCCACTGAGTGGACTGATAACGTTAATATTAACTTTTTGACTCTGAATGTTTGCTCCCTCAATCCAGATTAATATTGAAAAATATTTTCAAAGAAGGAAAAGGACTGGTCCTGAGGAGGAGCAGGACAGTCTGGACCAGAGGAGCTGAGCAGTAAAACAGAGTAACGTTAGATAATAATGTTACAGGCTGTAATGTAACGATGTAAAGATACAGGAGAACTGACAGCAGAGAGATGCAGCAGGGCAGAACAGCTGATTTCTCTGTAAAAGGAGTCTCATTTCTATTCTTCACCTTGTAGACAAAAGCAACAACAAACAGAACGTGTAAGTTCTGTTATCTTTGACACAAAGTTCTTTAGATATATACAGGTTAGTTATTTGTTTGACAAATGGAACTATTTAAAATGGAAATGGAATACATTAGATAATTTTTCAGCCATCCAGGTAATGGGATCCTTTATTGATATTAGCCTATAAATTGACAATATAAGAGAATACAAGAATAAACATTCATGTTAGGTCCTAATATTGTTTACTAGCCTATTAAAAAAAGTAGTGTAGCATTTTGTTTCTAAAAATTAAGACCACATTTCCCATAAATCGTTGCTTCCTTTTGCAAATAATAGAATAAGAATAGTGCAGAAAGGATATAGCCAATATACATAAACAATATAACAATATAAATATAAAACGATTAAAAAGTGTCTCAATGTCCAAAGTGTCTGAGTGGTGTTATCAAGTGTAGTAAATTTAAATTTGAGTCCGGGGATTATGATTGTGATTAGTGCAAATTCTAGTGCAGGTTATGGGTGAGGAGCAGGGGCTGGGGGGGAGGGGCTATGTGGCTGGGGGGGAGGGGCTATGTGGCTGGGGGGAGGGGCAGGGGCTGGGGGGGAGGGACTATGTGGCTGGGGGGGAGGGGCAGGGGCTGGGGGGAGGGGCTGTGTGGCTGGGGGGAGGGGCAGGGGCTGGGGGGAGGGGCTATGTGGCTGGGGGGGAGGGGCTATGTGGCTGGGGGGAGGGGCAGGGGCTGGGGGGGAGGGGCAGGGGCTGGGGGGAGGGGCTATGTGGCTGGGGGGGGAGGGGCAGGGGCTGGGGGGAGGGGCAGGGGCTGGGGGGAGGGGCTATGTGGCTGGGGGAGGGGCTATGTGGCTGGGGCTGGTGGGAGATGGTCACAGCTGACTGGTGCAGGGGTTGTGGATGATATTAAACAGTCCAATGGCCGCTCGGTCCTGCAACATGGGAGGAGGAGCCTGTGGCTGAAGCTGCTCCTCATCAGCCTGATACTGAAGCAGCACCTTCAACTTGGCATTGCTAACAGACACATGTGTAGGAAACAGCTAAGTAGAAATATACAATATCTATGGAGCTGTGTACAGGAAGATTTGATTAAAATTATTTGATTAAATAACTGGAGATTTCAAACTGTCCTTTCATTCTTCACTTGCACTATCAATAGACAGATATATTGATATAGACATTGATAAACAGGAAAAAGGGAGGGTCATTAATGTCATCAAGAGGAAACTCTCCCGAGTCTGATGAGATATCCCTGATTTCAATGCAACTCGGATAAGCTGTCACACATCTCATTGCGGTTTCAGAAACAACAGTCAGAAAACAGCCAATTAGAAGAGACGGAGGAGCTTAAATGACATCACCAATCGATAGGACACTCTCGAGTCTGATGAGCCGTCAATCTCCTCAATATGGCCTCAGGATTGGTCTCCTGAATCAGACAAGCTGTCACTTGAGGATCAATAAGCAAAGGGGGAGGGGCTTAAATTACACTTTTTGACAACATTAAGATTTTCACACAAACATTTTTAGAACAATAATGTTCAACATTTTCGGAAGCCGATCGAACTGATTAACAACCAAGAATTTGCATAAGATGTTCCAAAATGCTTTCAACCCAGTGCCTGTTCCTGAGAAACTGGCACCAGAACCAGACCAGAACCAGAATACCAGAACCCAAACCCAGGGTAGAGGGGCTCAGTGAATGTGGAGCAGAAGGTGTGGAGGAGTCTCAGTTTGTCAGAAGAGACTTTGTAGAAGGACAGAGTCCCAGCAGACCAGTCCAGATACACTGCTGCTCTGTTAGATCCAGAGGAACAGACAGGGATGATGGTGGATTTCCCACTGTGTCTGGCAACGTAGCAGTTATCAAAGCACTCCAGGGTCCAGGACTGGTCATTGTATCCAAACTGGGATTCAAGATCCCATCCTCTTCTGATTCCTCTGTAAGTCACTGCTATATTAACCGGTCCTCTCCACTCAACCTCCCAGTAACACCGCCCAGTCAGACCCTCTCTACACAGAACCTGAACCTCGTTAAATATCTCTGGGTGATCAGGATCTGTCACCCCCGTCACCTTTCTGTTGTCCTCAGACAGATCGAGGTTTCTGTTTGCTGTGTTTGGATCCAGAGTGAGATGACAGGCATCTGATGGGGAGAAGAAAACACACAACAAATCAGAAATTAGCATTTACTAAGACTCACTTCATCACCTCTCAATCAGTGATGCAGCACATCCAGTATGAAGGCCAGTACCGACTTAAGCCCCGTTCAGAGCAGAAGCTGATCGGCTGCATAGTGCAGCCCGCTTTCTTTCAACGCCCATGTTAATGGATCGGAGTGAACACACTAAGCTCACGGCTTGCGGAGCTGCAGCGATAGTTGCAGTGTCGACTCTATTTTCTCCACTCGCTTGCAGATTTCACAGAAATACACAGTGGAAACACACTGTACTGGAGATGGTCATTGTTGCATCAATACCACAGAAGCAGCTATATATTCAATTATCAACCTACTAATGTCTTTACTGTTGTAAATGTTTAAAATGTACATCAGTACATTTTAAAAGAGAGTCACTGTGGGATGATTTGAAATATCACATGCCAAATGAACATGGGGTCTGCTGTTGAATTATAACTATTATAAGATTAGATGTTAAGTAAATATTTGTGTTAGAGAGAGAGATAGATAGATGATGGATAGATAGATGATGGATAGATAGATAGATGTAAAGTTCCTACATGCATGTCACAACACTAGAAAAAAAAATCCTAACCAAATCCACGTGACTGCGTTGATGCTGACAGAGTCTGTGTAGAAAATGAAGATGGATGATATAAAATGAATCACTGAAGTGGAGAAATACAGGAAGCTGTATGGCTGTCAGCATTGTTTCTATAATGACAACATTAAAAAAGATGGAGCACAATGTCAATCCTGTTTTAATGGGACATTTCTCCTCTGTGTAGAGAATTGTACTCAGTGAGGCTGCTGGATGGCGTAGAAATCTGGTCTGAACAACACTTAGACAGGTATAGGAACACAGATTAATCTGTGTGTGTGTGTGTGCGTGCATGTCTGTGCAGGTGCACGAGAGTGAGATACAGAGAGCTATCAGCAGTGTGCTCATACTGTCTCAGTACTCACATCTTCTAAGGCTGTCAGCCGTAATCCAGTCTTCTTCATTGTCCACCCTGCAGAGATGAACACAACAACACTCAACTCAAACACATCATCATAACATTTGGTTTTGGTTTGGCTTTTGGTTGATCTCAATGACTGTTCTCTCTCTCTCTCCATCATGGAGAGGTTGAACTTCGTTCAGCACCAAAAGCACTTAATCAAACTCCATGGTGCACCTAAAATGAAAATAATCCCACGGCATTCTATCATGACGAATTCAAGCTGTTATTTCATAATTTAGAAGTGTCTCTGTAGAAGTTCCTGTGTGCGACGGAGTGATGGTACCAGGGCCGGCTCTAATTTGCTGGAGGCCCTAGGCAAACTGTTCTGCGAAGGCCAAATTCTACCCACCATCAAGCAATAAAGACTGTGTCAAACAGGCAGGAGGTCAAAACCAGAAAAGGCAAAACTTAGGCAAAGGTATCAAAACGACTGGCAGAGAAACGAGGTCAAAAACTGGCAGGATCAAAACCAGGATAGTAAATAGCGCTCCGCCGCGGAGCTATTTTTAGCACACCAGCTATGACACCAAAAATGTGCGTGAGCCGGAAGTCAGACATAGAATCACCGGCTCAATATAGGGAGTCAATGAGAAACCGAGAAAACACACACTTATATTTCATTTTTCTTTTCCTACAGTAGTTTTTTGTTTTTGGAGTCATGGTGTACATGAAACACTGCTGTTACGGAGTGTGTAACAGTGACAGTAGGTATATGGACCGACCGCATATGGCCGGTGTTAGCTTTATAAATTTCCTGAAACCCAAGACAGAGCTGGACAAGTGCTTACGGTGGATACGAACCTTAATTTTAAGGCACCAGTCACCACAAAAATAAATAAAATGTATTTGCAAATATTGTATATTGCTCTGGTTACGGGGCGACGCGCTGTCTCTCTTTCGCTCTGAAACTTTTATGCACTTTGAACAGTTCCACAGAGATCAATAGCGGACAATAAGAGAGAGAGAGAGAGAGAAAGATTTGGTCACCCTACCTAAACCTATTTACTCGCGCTACAATAAAAATCCTGCCGGAAGATGAAGTTGTTGGAGCTTTTGCAGCAGGAATGTGAAGTTATTCCAGACAGGACGATGGATTAGTAAAATGGTCTTTGAACATATTTTCTATCAGAAATAAAGTTTACTATTATTATTACTGAATTAAAAAACTCCTCCCTTGCTCTTGCTAACCCTGTCTGTCTCTCTGCTTTCCGCTCTCCGGGCCTGCATGGTCCGTGTATTTTTTGGTCTTTGTATTTTCTTTTCAGAAACAGAAATAAAAAAAATGAAAAACGAATGGTGATTTGATTTTCATTTCAAAATCCAAAAATGAAAAACAGAAATACAAGGCATTTTTCGTTTTCCTGGTCAGAAACTAACCTGTAGATTAATTCATCTTTCCTCCCGTTCCTCGGAAGTCCACGGCACTGTAACCATCGTTTTAGTTGCAGTATACTTTGGACTTCAAGCTCACCAGTAAATTTTGCCCCGGGAACCTCATCTGGTGTTAAAAGTGCTGGGCTAGGGCGCCCTGGTGACTCACTGAGTAGAGCGTGTACCATATAAGGCTCAGTCTTTCCCGCAACGACCCGGGTTCGAATCCAGTCCGTGGTCATTTGCTGCATGTCCTCCCGTACCTTCCTGACTATCTCTGTCAATAAAGCATAAAATGCCTAAAAATAAGTCTTTAAAAAAAAAAAAAATTGCTGGGCTGGAGTTGGCATTTGTATTGGGAGATGGTGACTAATTCATTTTCATCAATGGCACGAAGCCCAAGGCACAAGGTGTTTGTCTGACTTCCGGTTAAGAAGCACAAATATGACGCGTCCGCAGCGGAGCGCTATTAACAGGCTGGCAGAAAAAGAGCTGGAACCGATTGGGGAAACCACTAGACGATCTGGTAGAGAACAGAATGGACTGGTAAATTAAGCAATATCACACGAGAGGGAGTGCTGTTGTACTGTATATCAGCACGGCTGTGATTCGGTCGTAGGCTGAAGATAATCAATGGAACAGGGAGTGGAAAACAAGACTTTGGCTGTGGTCGAATTGTCTTTTTTGCTTAGGAAGGTTCCTAACTGAGGGAAATGACCCAGAAGTATCTAAGTGGCAGCCATGATAAGAGCTGTTCGAATTCTCTAAATGCTAAGGAAAGGTGCTTCAATGCTTCCTTACTTAGCTCCTTTAGCATAGGATACACTGGACCATCCTTTACGAAAGGAAAGGAGATAATGTCGTCCCACAATTCCTTGCGGCAGCAACATTTAAAGCGACGCACCATTCGGCCGTTCACGAAAACAAACGATCATGACCGACAAGGGACGCAGATCATCAAGCAAGTTACCGTTGCTTATTAAGCATTTTCCATCTTATGCCATAACTTGCTAATATGCTTATATGTTTTGAACTTTCAACAATATGTTAAACCCATAGAGGCGAACTATGAACGTTACGCTGCTGTTGTAAAATGATCAAAGTGAAGTTAACGTTGTAGCGTAACCCATGTTCAGTTTGCATTAATTATTTCTTCATTCTGAGCGTTGTTGTATTGCCGGCCTTTAGGAATATCATTAATTAATTTTACTTCAGTCACAGATGCTGAAGCCCTTGCCTTAATAAAGGCCTGAATCAGCCATAACAACTTCAAAGCACAATCAAGTCAACATTTCAAGGTGTTTACTGAGTTGTGTGGAGGTTCTTAAGATATTATATGCATAGGCTTATAATCAGATCATAATCAGCATATTAACCATAACACAGAAGTCTGTCTTTCAAGAAAAAGGGATATGAGACGTTTTTAGCCAGATGATGTTTTTAATTCAACATGTTTGAAACTTAAGAATGATGATATACAGTAGTAGATTTGTAGGCCTAACATGTTATGCCTATCTTGCATGAATTTAACAATAATTTTCATACAATCATACTAATTGGGATTCATGTCGATAAATATGAGCGGACAGGAGGCTGAGCGTGAGCAACCATTCTCAATGTGACAACCATTTCGTTTCACTTTTGTGACTGGTAGCCTATATTCCTTTTTTATTTCAATTCCAACCTTGGTGATGAAGCAATATTTTTCACCGGGTTGTCCACGTTTATATAGCCTGCATGAAACAACACGGTAAGAACGCACGGGGCGAAGTATCTAAGATGCTTTTAGTAGTCCATCTTCAGAACATTGTAGTTTCACACAGCAGACCCACGTCATTAACATACGCCGTCGCATAATTACGCAGCCTAGTGTAAGAGCAGTCGGATTCTCTTAGCACTGCGTTGTCTTTTCCTAAGTCCTTATGAATTCTCCTTCACATCTTTCCTTGACCTCATGACGTTTTCCAATGAGGTCGAGGAAAAGTGGTTAGGAATAGGAGTTAGGACGTATTTTTTTTGACTATTTGACCGCAGCCCAAGACAGACAACACAGAGAGAAGGAAAGAGCGAGAGAGAGAGAGAGTGAGAGAGAGAGAGAGAGAGAGAGAGAGAGAGAGAGAGAGAGAGAGAGAGAGAGAGAGAGAGAGAGAGAGAGAGAGAGAGAGAGAGAGAGAGAGAGAGAGCTCAAAGAGATGATCAGCAGGTCAAGAGGTGGTTCTGGCAGAGGTACTGAGAGGTAATGTGGCTCTCTCTTGTGTGGACATGAGCTTAAAATAAGGACTTTCAAGGGGCCTCAGCCAATAAGATCCATCTCTTGCTGGGGGAGGGGGGGCCTCCCCCGAATCAGTGCTTTTGATCACTGGTACGTAATGTATCCACTTAGAATGGTGACACATTTATTTATTTTCAAAAGTAGAAAAAAAAAAAGAATGGATGCGTAAGACTCTAGGCATTTGCCTGTTCAGCCTAAAATCCTTTTGAACAGCCATCGATATGGTTATATATTTACCAGGAAATGCTGGATCTTTGGTTTGATGCTAACTGTGTTTAGCACAATGCTGCCACTAACTGAGACCAAACAATGGAATTAGTCAACATGGATTGACTCCAACCCTCTACTGACCTCAGAGTCTCCAGTCTACAGTGTGGACTCTCCTGAAGATCAGACAGCAGCTTCACTCTTGAATCCTGCAGCAGCTTCACTCCTGAATCCTGCAGCAGCATCACTCCTGAATCCTGCAGCAGCTTCACTCTTGAATCCTGCAGCAGCTTCACTCCTGAATCCTGCAGCAGCATCACTCCTGAATTCTGCAGCAGCATCACTCTTGAATCCTGCAGCAGCTTCACTCCTGAATCCTGCAGCTTGTTGTTCCTCAGGTCCAGCTCTCTCAGATGGGAGGAGTTGGACTTCAGAGCTGAGGCCAGAGAAGCACAGCTGCTCTCTGACAAGCTGCAGCCACTCAATCTGAATAAAGAATAAAACATGTAGCTATAAAATAAAATATTTCTGGATAGAAATCCTGCTTAAAACCATCCAGTGTTTCATAATCCCATCAGAGCTGTGGAGGCTTTAAATGTAAAATATTCTAGAATATTCTAAAATTTCATGCTCAACTCTTAATGACAACATGCTGCTGCTCGAATAAATATGTAGAGACTGAAGAGTGAATTGTGGTGTGTAGGTTTTTCATTGTTATATTAAGGTTTTAAATATCTAGGTCAACATGGCTATACCATGATCAAAGAGCTTTATCATTATACTAGTGAATAGGCTTCACCATTAAGCTAGACAGTATGGATGACAATAATATCAGGCTTTTACAGATGTCTTCAAATTAAGTGTCACTACAATATTTATATAATATTCATGTCAACACAGAAATAAATGATGCTGTCTGACCTCAGAGTCTCCAGTCTACAGTGTGGACTCTCCAGTCCAGCAGACAGCAGCTTCACTCCTGAATCCTGCAGATAGTTTTGACTCAGGTCCAGCTCTCTCAGATGGGAGGGGTTGGACTTCAGAGCTGAGGCCAGGACTTCACACTGAGTCTCTGAGAGTCCACAGTCAGAAAGTCTGTAATTACAGATTTAATGTAAATTCAGTGATTATCAAACCAGAGACACAACATACCAATCACAATTTATACTGCATGATAACAACAACAATAATAATAATATTAATAATAATAATAATAATAATAATAACAACAATAATAATGAAGGAGTAAATGTTCAAAAAAGGTCTCAATATATAATATACGCAGAAACCTAGAAAATGTGCTCAGTAGAGCACAGACTTCCTCCATGTGTGACAACCAAGCGGCCAAAACCACGGGTGAACTTTGAAGGCAACAAGGAAGTGGCTGAAAGCTGCAATTCCTCTAATGTCCACTAGAGTCCGGCTCCAAAAAGACTCCAAATCCCGCCCAACTCCATGCAAGTCAATGGGACCACAACTCAACTTCTCACTCTAAATATAACGTCACTAAATTTATAAGAGATTTTGCTCTCAGTAGCTAATTTCACTTCTTCTAATATGTGTACTTATGGAGATTTTCAAAATAATTGTCATTAACAGATATAACGGTTATAAAACAGGGTTGTTTTCCAAGTGATTGACAGGTCGTTTGTCCAGTGATCAACAGGTCACCAATTATGGACCAATAATCAACCAACCATAACCAACCTTTATACCAAGTTTTGCGCAAATCTGTGCCCAACTTCTAGAGATATCCTGCTAACAGGCGGACGCACGGACAAACACACAGACGTGGGTGAAAACATTACCTACTTGGTGGAGGTATCGAGGAAAATAATGCATAAATGTGACTAAAAAGAAAAATGACATAAAAGCAATTCTGCCCCGACTCCTTATTTTCACTTTCTATGGACTGAGTATTTTAGTTATAGTGACCCCTACTGGTGCAGTTCCCTGTGCTGTTGACCCTCTCATTGGTTATATCCACCGTTTTTGTTGAGGGGAAAGCAAGCAACAAGACATTCACTCTCGTTTACTCTTTATTTGCCCTACGCATTATCCATGAGTGTCTTGTTTACAAGAACAATCTACCAATTTTGTAAGCATTATTTTGTGAGGATGTACATTTTATGATTTATTTTTATTAGATTCTAGTGCAGTGCCCGTTCAAAATAGGCGTAGGCTATCAGTCGCTTGCTTTGAGCCCCGCTGCTGCACAGAGCGCTGTTCGCTTGTTTATTCAAAGTTTATTAATATTGAATGTGTCATGTGTCCAATCAGACACTGCAGGTCCTTGGGTCCCCAGCAATACACCCGCCAAGTGTGAAGTAGATCGGACGAACAGTTCTCGAGATATGCGAAGGACACACACACAGACAGAGATTCCTTGCTTTATAGTATGATAACCTTTTAGGTTACAGCCAAAATGAAGAAATCTTCCTGTACTGTACTGACATATTGCCCACAAGATTTCTCAAGGAAGTATTTGAATCTGTCCATATATATTATCAATTATCAATAGCTCGTTAAAAATTGGTCCTGTCCCTGCCTATGTTAAGCATGCTATTGTTCAACCACTTCTTCAGAAGCGTTCTCTAGATCCTAACTCCCTGAACAACTACAGACCAATTTCCAAACTCCCTTTTTACCTCAGCCAAGGAGGTTATGTTTTCGGTGCCGTTTGTTTGTTTGTCTGTTAGCAGGATTACGTAAAAACTACTGGGCCGATTTTCATGAAACTTTGTGGAAGGGTGTAGCATGGGCCAAGGAAGAACCCATTAAATTTTGGAGCGGATCCGGATCCGACTCACGAAATTTACATATTATAGCAGACTGGACTATTTGCCTTGGCGGAGGTCTGCGCTCTCCGAGTGCCCTTCTAGTCTATCCAAGGTTTTGAAAAAAAAACCAGTGACCGACCAGGTGACTGCTTATATGATAGAAATGGACTCTTTGAGAAGTTTTAGTCTGGTTTTAGAGCTCTCAGTTTTAGTTCTTTTAGACTTTGGTGCTGCATTCGATACTGTTGATCACTATATTCTGCTTGATCGTCTTAAACACTGGATTAGCATCTCTGGTAGTGTTTTTTATTGTTTTTACTCCTACCAGCAAGATAGGACTTTTAGTGTTGCCATTGGTGACACAAGGTCTGTGCAAAGATGACCTGTGGGATACCCCAGGGGTCTGTCCTCAGGCCAATTTTATTTTCCATCTATATGCTACCCCTGGGGTATATCATTCACAAGCATAATATCAGTTTCCATTGTTATGCAGATGACACAGCTGTACCTCTAGATACACTCCATGACTACCTTCTAGACTTTCAAAGTGCACAAGAATTGACAGATTAATATTAACGACCCTCTGTTCCGATTGGCTAACCGTTTCAAGAGTGAAACGTGAGACGCCGCGGCCCGGCGGCTACAGGTAGGGAAAACTCTCCGGTAATAAACAATGACAACCGCTCAACCGTTTTGAAAAAAACACTTTGTTAGTCTATTATTTCTTACAGAAATGATAATGAGCGAACCTTTGTGACGCCACAAAGTTACGGAAGTCCAAACGGCTCGTTTAGAGGCTCGCTTTTCTAATATGGATTGTGTGGATTTAGTTTTGATACTTTCACCATGTTTAGATACACATCCAACTCCTTTATCATCACAGAGGCAAGGGGAGTCCTGCTTTACACCATATGGAACCTTTAACACTTATTACAGCTAAACAGAATAACTGCGTTCACCACCATGATAACTGTAAAAACAGCCAACTAAAAACTAGAAGTGGGTAGAAGTGTACCTTTGCTGTCACAGCATTTATGACAATTCAAGAACATTTTTGGCCAATCACAACTGAGTTGTAATCTTTGGAATAAACAAGAGTACCAATGCTATGTAGAATAACATTTTATAGTGTGCCTGTTTGAGGAACTATGTATTTTCATTATAATTCTGATGTTTTATGATGTCAGATATGAAGGTATTTCTACACTGTTTTATACTATTGATATTCACATCAGGACTAACCGAGCCTTCCTGCAGTTCCTCACAGCTGGGATCAGTCTCCGTCGTCCCTCCACAGATGTGTTGTACTCCTTCAGGTCCAACACATCCAGAACCTCCTCTGACATCTGCAGCATGTAGGCCAGAGCTGAGCAGTGGATCTCAGAGAGTTCCTTCTCTGATCTGTTCTCTGACTTCAGGAACTGTTGGATCTCCTGATGTATTGACTGGTCGTTCATCTCCATCAAACAGTGGAAGATGTTGATGCTTCTATCAGGAGAGAAATTGTAGGTGTTCATCTCCTTCAGGTTGCTGATGGCTCTCTGGATGCTTTCTGGTCTGCTCTCTGTCCGACCCAGCAGGCCTCCTAAGAGACTCTGGTTGGACTCCAGTGAGAGGCCATGAAGGAAGCGGACAAAGAGGTCCAGGTGGCCATTTTTACTGTCCAAGGCTTTGAACATTGCTGTCTTCAGGAAGGCATCCAGGGATTGTTCACTTCTGCCATATCTACCCCAGTCTTTTCCCAGGAATGTGTCCAGTACTTTCGTGTTTGCAGATTTATCAAAGACACCATCATGAAAATCATCATCCAGGGATGATTCACTGTCATCATAGTCCGAGTCTTCAATGCATGTCATCAGTACCTTCTTATCCCTGTTTGTGTAACAGTGGAACATGTAGACTGCAGCGAGAAACTCCTGAATGCTCAGATGAACAAAGCAGTAGACCGTTCTCTGGAAGAGCACACACTCTCTTTTGAAGATCTCTGTGCACACTCCTGAGAACACCAAGGCCTCTCTGACATCAAGACCACACTCCTCCAGGTCTTCTTGGTAGAACATGAGGTTGCCTTTCTCCAGATGTTCAAACGCCAGCCTCCCCAGCTTCAGAAGAACTTCCCTATCAGTCTCCATCAGCTCCTGTTGACTCATCTCATGTCTCTCATCATACTTCTGCTTCTTCCTCTCTGTCTGAACCAGCAGGAAGTGTGAGTACATCTCAGTCAGGGTCTTGGGCAGCTCTCCTCTCTGGTCTGTAGTCAACATGTGCTCCAGAACTGTAGCAGTGATCCAACAGAAGACCGGGATGTGGCACATGATGTGGAGGCTCCTGGATGCCTTGATGTGTGAGATGATTTTGCTGGCCAGCTCCTCATCATTGGATCTCCTCCTGAAGTACTCCTCCTTCTGGGGGTCAGTGAACCCTCGTACTTCTGTTACCCTGGCAACACATGTAGGAGGGATCTGATTGGCTGCTGCAGGTCGGGAAGTTATCCAGAGGAGAGCCGAGGGAAGCAGATTCCCCTCGATGAGGTTTGTCAACAGCACGTCTACTGATGATGTCTGTGTGACATCAGACACAACCTCATTGTTGTGGAAATCCAATAAAAGTCTGCTTTCATCCAGGCCGTCAAAGATGAACACAACTTTACAGACAGAGAGCTTCTCTGCTGTGACCGTCTGTAATGTTGGATGGAAAACATGGAGCAGCATGAGAAGACTGTACTGCTCATCTTTGATCAAGTTCAGCTCCCGGAACGAAAGCAGAATCACAAGACTGACATCTTGATTTTCCAAGCCCTCTGCCCAGTCCAGAGTGAACTTCTGCACTGAGAAGGTTTTTCCAATGCCAGCAACGCCCTTCGTCAGAACTACTCTGATGTGTGTCTCTTGGCCAGGTAAGGGTTTAAAGATGTCGTGGCACTTGATTGTAATGTCATGGAGGGTCTTCATCTTGGATGCTGTCTCCAGCTGCCACACCTCATGTTGGGTATTAACCTCTTCACTCTGTCCCTCTGTGATGTGGAGCTCAGTGTAGATCCTGTTGAGGGGGGTTCCAGTTCCTGCTCCAGCAGTTCCTTCTGTCACAGATTCACATCTCCTTCTCAGACTGATCTTATGCTCGTCTAAAACCTCCTGCGGACCGCCGTCTGCTGGAAGAGAAGAAGGAATAAGAAAGTGTTTAATAAATATGCTATTGTTTCCTGGTTTTAGAAAAATAGACAGACCCCCAGTCTTACTTTGTGTGATGCTGGTTTGACTGGGTGTCTGCAGTCCAGGTCTTGTTCTGGATCTTTCTCCACACTGGGGACAGGCAGAGTCTCCTGATGCACCAGACTGGTCCCAGTATGAGGTGATGCACTGTCTGCAGAACCAGTGTCCACAGAAAAACGACAAAATAGTTATAGCAAAATAGAATAAATCAACCATTTTTCTACATGGACATTTTCAGAAATTTAACAAATGTTTGATTCTTTTCCAACAAAGCCCTGGGAAACTTGACTTGAGCAGCATTTTTTCCCCTGATGTCACAGTTGAGTATTTTTCTGACAGACCAGAGAGGCCATTTGCTGGATATAGACGCTGGTTTTGGAGAGGCAGCTGAAGCATCCTAAGTTATAGCTGTGGCCAGGGAGGATTTTACCTTTGTGAGCTGTATTTAAAGGTTTTTAGCTTACAATTGGAGCCAATGACTTCCGGGTTGACGGCTAAAAAGGGAACGTGGGAAGTCAGAAAGTAACGGGAGTAGAGCAAACACATTGTTGATTTTGTTATTTTCATAGGATTTGTTGACGGTAAACAATGCATTAAAAAACACCGGCCTTATCCTTTAAGATGTGTTGGTGCACCGGTTTCAGGGATTCCATCGGCGTATGCAATTGCCTTCAATTCTGAAGGTTTAATTCCCAACTTCTGCCAAGAAGATTCCTACTGTGAGTTAAGTTTTAATTTTTAGCTAAAGTTTTTCTTATTGAACCATGACCAAAGCCTTCCACTAAGCTTAACCAAGTTGTTTTAGTTTCCTAAACTGTTTCCTAAACCGTTTAGCCAACTGTTATCTGAAAATGCCGTGTCCACTTCATGTTATTGTTACAGAATCCAGTTCCTGGTGGAGGAACGTAATCTTCACATAATTTGTGTCCACAACACGTAATCTGTGTATCAGACTTCATGCTCATTCACAAAATTTTATGAGATGACGCTGATAACATTAGTTATATCGTTAGCTGGTAAAGCATTGGCTAATTTTGCAATCCAATGTTAATGTTGCTTTATTATCCAATTTTTTTAAATTAGGATTTTTTTTAAATTATGAATGGTGCAGTAATATATACACTTTTGTTGTACATTCACGTAAAGCATCAGGCACCAAGCGCCTTCAACCACATTCCCATCCTGTAATCTCCCCGCTCATTCATCCTCCCTAAACATCCAATTACATTACAAGGTGTAAGAACACTGCTTCTTTTTCAACCTGGCGGACTTTATTAAATCCCAAAAGGTAACAAAACAACATAACTGAAGAGAAATTACAGATTTCAGTTTAGCTCTACAATCCTCTCTGTGTGTAATGTAACAATACAGTGAAGCAAATCTAAGCAGCGTTTTGCCTTCCTCCTCATTTAATCAGGTTCCATCAGGCAGGTTTACAGTAACCAGTCCTCTTACTTTGTGTCTGAGGGTCCAGGTTCATTACTGAAGTCTAGAGGTTCTCCTTTGGACCGGTCAGTCTTCATAGACAGACAGCTGGGTGCTGGAGACTCTGCTCTCTGCCTGTGGTACTGACCTCTGGAAATATAAATGTTTTATACATATCATTAGTTCTAGACTTCCCTATACAATCAATCATTGAAAACATTAGATAAAAAAAAACTATAAAATGGCATCACAGCCATATCTTGAAAAAGTACAACCTACTTAGTTTTGAGAGTTTTATTCAGTTTTCCTATCATAAACTTTTTTTTCAAATGCTTAAATAAATTGGTTCCAGAGAAACTAAGTAGATGTATTAGTAGACAAGAGGGCAATCGAGTCACCAGAAGTGTAACTGAGGGCAACTGCAGGGAGCCACACAGTAGGACTGCTTTTGCACAGTCAGCATTCTCTGGAATGAACGATCAGGCTTGTGCTCACTTGTAGACAGTCCTTATTTATGTTTTTAAGATTAATTGATTACGGCATAAAACAACCAATTAATTAGATTATAAATGCATTTCTAAATCTCTTGTTGTGTCGTGATATTATGTGTAAACATTCATCAATTAAAGTTAGAATTAGGCCAAGTTTAAC
Organism: Centroberyx gerrardi; assembly: GCF_048128805.1. Taxonomy (NCBI): domain Eukaryota; kingdom Metazoa; phylum Chordata; class Actinopteri; order Beryciformes; family Berycidae; genus Centroberyx; species Centroberyx gerrardi. The sequence goes on along the minus strand of NC_136018.1, from coordinate 272,446 downwards.
TAAACTAGTGAGTTTTATTTGATTAATAAAATGTCTGTAGATTTTCAAAAAATATTTCCTCATTCAATGACATCAGGTAGACTTCCAGTATAACCAGTCCTCTTACTTTGTGTCTGAAGGTCCAGGTTCATTACTGAAGGCTGGAGGAATATCTTTAGACCGGTCAGTCTTCATAGACAGACAGCTGGGTGCTGGAGACTCTGCTCTGCCCTCCTCTTCCTCCTCACAAACACTCATCTTCTGGACTTCAGTCAGTCTGAGAGGTAGAACAGAAACAGACACGCACACACACACACACACACACACACACACACACACACACACTGTACAAGGAACCCAGCCAACACTACACTAAACACTAAGTATGTCTAATTAAAAACAGTGTGTATTAAACAGCCAATCAGGACTTTGTTTCCACAGATGAATCAGTGATAAACTGTTCAGTTCATTCTGACTCTTATTCCCTCTACAGTCCACAGGGAGACAACTGACTCAGTAAAATAATAATAATGTTGTAATAACACTCACCCTGCCTCAGCCTTCTGTTTCCCTCCTCCTGCTCTGCTCTGTTTCAAAATGGAGTCTGAACTGACTGCTTCATACTTTAAGTTTCACTCAACAGTTTGTTCCTCCCGTCTCCATTTCGTAGAAATATCTTCTGGTTAGGCTGTGTACGGGGGTGGGGTGCCATGATTTTTCTATAACTACTTTGACCTATATGTTAGTGTGTTGTGAAAGTACTTGTACTGTAATATATGCAGTTGTTGTAGTTTAAAAAGTTTCATATTATGGTATTTTTTCACTATTATTGTAACATTAAACATTAATCTGGGTTCTTGCTGATTGATTATGATGATTAAATACAAATAATAATAATGTTGTAATAACACTCACCCTGCCTCAGCCTTCTGTTTCCCTCCTCCTGCTCTGCTCTGTGTCTCAAAATGGAGTCTGAACTGACTGCTTCATACTTTCACTTTCACTGTTCCCTCCCTGTTCTCATGAACCTGGATCACATGATCCGTGTGGCTGCTGCCCTCTCCATCTCCTGTCAGTTAGTGTGTGTGTGTGTGTGTGTGTGTGTGTGTGTGTGTGTGCAGATCAGCTTTTTGTTGAGATTTGTTTAGAAGAAACAGTCTTGTATTGAATACGGATTGAAAAATGCAAATTACTGATCCTTTTTTTTAATTAAAGCTTTACACATCAGCTTTGGAACGGCAGTAAATGTAGTGAGTTTGTACAAATATAAATATATTCAACCCCCCTTCCTCCAACCTAAACAAGCTGCACACAAACACGCAAAGCGATACTGGAGTAGCACAATAACAAAAGTTAAACAATAAACAAAAAGAAAATTAATAATTGTAACTTAAAGGAATATTTCCCCCAAAAATGAAAATTCTCTCATTACCCCCCCCCCTCCCCCCCCCCATGCCAGCTGAGACTCTGGTGAAGTCTGTTAGTCCATATAACAGTCCCGGAGCTTCAGCAGGACTCCATAGCAGCCTTCTCCAAAACAACTGAAGTCTTTGAGGACCAATCTTTTCTTTCTTACATTTTTCTTATTCTTTTTTTATGTTGACACCTGCACCAAAAGAAATTCCTTGTACATTGTACTTGCCGAATAAAATTTTCTGATTGTGATTAGAGTTCTAAACTAGTAAACTTGTTAAACTGGTAAACTTGTTAAACTAGTAAACTTGTTAAACTAGTGAACTTGTTAAACTAGAAACTTGTTAAACTAGTAAACTTGTTAAACTAGTGAACTTGTTAAACTAGTAAACTTGTTAAACTAGAAACTTGTTAAACTAGTGAACTTGTTAAACTAGTAAACTTGTTAAACTAGTGAACTTGTTAAACTAGTAAACTTGTTAAACTAGAAACTTGTTAAACTAGAAACTTGTTAAACTAGTAAACTTGTTAAACTAGTAAACTTGTTAAACTAGTGAACTTGTTAAACTAGTAAACTTGTTAAACTAGTGAACTTGTTAAACTAGTAAACTTGTTAAACTAGAAACTTGTTAAACTAGTAAACTTGCTACCTTCCTCTTCACTTGTCATTGTGGGTCATGTGACCTTCAGCAGGAGAAAGATCAGTCAAAGTGAGACTGGTAACCGGAGAGACTTCTCCGCAGGTACGATTAGCTCAGCTGTTAGCATTTGTCCTTTCATTTGTCCTTCATAGGCCTCCGTACTGCAGTGGCTTTGCTGTGTGTTATTACCTCTGCCAAGGAGGAAATGTTTTCGCCTGCGTTGGACACGGATTTGCACAGAACTTGGTATGAAGCTTGGTTATGCACCAAGGAAGAACTGATTAACTTTTCATGATTGGCCAAAAGGGGGTGCGGTGTTGGGCGTGGCTTATCACCAAAAGGTGCATAACTTACGTGCGGGGTGTTGTCAGACATGGCGGAGGTCTACTGAGCACATTTTCTAGTTTAATTTTAGTTTCTAGCATTTCCAAAATATAGTAATTTGAGAATGCATGGAAGTCAACTGCAATCTTGTAATTTCTATCTTTGAGATGTTTCTCAGAGGGATAAATTTAATGAATCACAATTCACTAACAAAGACCACGCCACTATGAGATGTATTTAGATGGTTTATTGAGGGAAAGAGGGGTCGAGAATGGAGGGATGAATCGAGGGGGTCAAATGAGTTGGGGTCGATGGTTAGCTCGAGGAACCAGGGAATTGAGACTCAGGGTGGGGTCGCTGTCTGGCTGATGGGGAGTCTTCTGGCTCCATCACATCCTCCTGTGGGTCCTGTACTGAGAGAGAAGAGCAAGGGGTCGGGGGGGAGGGATGAGAGAACTGAGACATACAAGAGAGAGAAAAGGTCATGGTTAGGCGCGTTTAAATAGGGTGGAGCAGGAAATTGAATGTGTGCTTGAGGCGTGGTCTTGTTCCCGAACTTTAGTTATAATAATACTAACTTCAATACTGGAATATTCTCATTTTAGTAAACTGAAGGAAATCGAGCACTTACAGCCCACTTTCCTTTGCTCGGTCTTGATCTGGGTGTGTCCCTACGTGGTAAAGTGTACCTGGCCCTTAACCCTTTGCTGACTTAAGCTGACTTTACCCTTAAATTTCCCCTTAAGCAGCTTCAAAGTTAGAAAAAAAAAAAAATCCTAACTGTACAACAACATCACATATATATTCTGTATCTGATCGTTCTAACGCTTTCTTGAAGCTCTAGCTGCTTATATTGAATGAAATATTGAAATACAAGATGCCATGTTTTTATGGCTGCACCATTACATCAAATGGAAAAAATGTAGATGTTTGTGCATCATTATAAACACATTTCCCTGCAATTCAGCATGACACATTTGGTGTCTTTGGAAAACTTGCTATCTTGACTAGAATTTAAAATAAAGTTCTGTGGGTTTGAACAAAGCTCGGCCGTGCGACCTGCGTTTGTAATGATGGAGCCAGTGGTGGGGGCGTTAGGGAAGAAGAGGTTAAACGATTACTAACTGCATTCGTCACCTTCTCTGGTCACCAAGGTGTAAGGCAAATCAGAGAAGGATTATATCTTATCTTACACAATTGTCCTAAAGGGCTACCCTAACTTGCTAATGGGAAATACAGAGCTGATACCAATTTTGTGCAGCGTTCCCAAATGTTATCGGCACACTGGATTGCACCCACATCAAGTTTGTGCAAGGTGTCGACGTTTAACATAAACTTGCCTTTAATAGACTACTGTGGCCCATTTCTGGAACAATACAAGATCATCCCAAATATTACATTTACAATAAATTAAAAAACAGTGTGAAGCAGACTCTATATGTTTGTTTTTGGGGACAATTACAGAAGATAATTGTAATCACAGTGAGGTGTAATGAACAAGATTGTTGTTTGATTGGAATTGGAGCACTTTCTAGTTTATAAAAGTATACTTGTAAGTACATTTAAAGTTAACTCAAAGTACGCTACCAGTATACTTGATGGGACTGGAATAGTTCATTTAAGTTTATATCTGTATACTTTTAGTATCCTTGAAGTTGACTCACAACTCGACATCATTGTAAATGAGGGCAACCTCAATGGTTCTTCGAGTTTAAATAAAGGTTTGAATGAATGAATGAATGAACATAACAAAGGTTATCTTTTAGTGTCAGTCATAACTAAATTAAAGTGAGGAAACTAGATAAAAAAAACACAGATATAAATGTTTAAAGGCACAAGTCCTCAACTAAAAACTGAGCTGAAAGTCTCCAAACCAACTGAGCTGCAAGTGTAAACCTGACAAGAATAAAGCTCTTCTGCCATCTAGTGGAGAAACTCTGCTGCTGCAGCCTGTTTCCTGACCCACTGACCAGTTTCACTGTTTTCACTCAGTGTTTTGAATCAAATATTAGTCTTCAAAACTCTAAATATGGCTCAGTAATAACTTTATGGTTTACACTTTATGGTTTACAGTTTTTTTTTCTGCCCAAAGCAACATTAAGCAATTTTTTTCTTTACCTTCAGTTAACTATAACTAAAAGAGGTGTGGAAAGTATACTGATCAATAAGATCCATTAATGGTTGACTTTAAAAGGATAAAAAAAAGGAAAAGGAAAAGGATTGAGCTGAGAGAAATCTGCTATTGGCTATATGGAGAGAAAGAAAAAAGAATACATAATTAAATAAATAAATGAAATGACAACATGAATAAATGACTAAATAAAAAATAAAAATAAAATAAAAAGTAAGCTATTCACCTGATTAACCTCCAGTGTAATTTAGTAATACAACAGTTTATTCTGCTTGCAGCTTCATCTCAGTGAGTCTTTCACCTCTTTCTTCTCTTCCTTTCCTTCCAGCTCACAGTCTGTTCTGTTCCTTCCTTCCTTCTGAAAGTCTTGTGTCATAACTGGAATCATAATTCTGACTAGAGCTGGTGGTATTTTTTGAGCTGCAGTGTGCTTTCATGAATCGCTTTCACCATATGCAAATGATCCATAGGGGTTGGAGTGGAGGAAACCTCATCACCTTTTATATTGATTTGTTTTGCTCACCGTTCAACTGATAAAATGTTTCTCTGACATATAGAGCTGGAGCGTATGCAGATTAGAAAAAAATTCAAAGTCTCTGGCATATGTACAGCATGAGATCCACATGACCTGGGAGTCTAATATTTCCTATGTCACTTTTGTGTTGTTTTTTATTAATTCATTCATAGTTATTGCGCTCCCCGCAGAATCTCTCGCATGCTGCTTGGATCCATTGGGGACCCTGACCCTCAAGAGCAGAGCCTTTTCCGCCAAATGCAACTGTAGAACCATTAGTGCTATAATGGTCCAATCTCCTTTGACGTAAGTGTCTCTGACTGAGCTTTTGTAATGTAGTGTTATATAGGTCGACGAGCGATGGACGAGAATAAATGCACTTGGTTCTTCTAATCTACACACGGTTCTCATTGAATGAGAGACACTCTTGTTCACTTTCATGAGTGTAGGCGGCCCTCTAGTGGTATTTGGTAGACATTACATCGTTCACAACTCTCCTAAGTGTATCAATATCAACGCACGAGAATCATGTGGAGCCAACACACTGCCACCACTAGATGGAGACAAAACATCACTGATGAGCACAGAGGAACAATTCAGCTCTTTATTGTTAGTAGAAGTAGTAAAATAAGTAATCTTAGTAGTAGCAGCAATTAGAGAACTGTTGGTCAACACAACTTGTAAATACTAAACAATAATCCTTTGAAGTAACAAATATGAAACATAAATCTTAATCCATCAATACTTTCCAATAGTTCTTCCTTTGGGCGACCTCGTTACCTGATTTAAATGTAAAGGCACTTTATAAAGATGAAATTGAAATTTAATTGCAAGGCCTTTCACTGAAATCATTCCTGCAATTACAAAAATATTTTCTTATCCTTCAAACAATCTGAACTCAATCTCTGATTATAAAACTAAAATTTTAAATAAAATTTGAACCTGCTAGAAAACCTTTTCTTGAAGGCTTCTACTCTTGAATGCAAGAGATTGGACAGGATTCACATTTACGCTTTTACTGTTTGTACTGTAATTTGTTGACCATGTCATTGCGATACAGAAAAGAAAAAGACAAGACTGTTTCACAGCACTGCATAGCACAAAGGAAAAAAATACAAAATTAGAAATGCAAACATCTATATATGCTTGCCAATTGAAGGTTCATGAGATGCACCTCTGAGCTATTTTAGAGAACTGGTTGATCATTGGTTGATCTAACGCTTCACACATTCCCCTTCATTAGTGAAAGTCAAGATTCACCTGAGAGCAATTCATCAATTCAGGACACATTTACAAAAAAAGTCTAATAGAAATGTATAGAAAATATGCTTGACAGATTATGACAACTGGTTCAACCATTTTGCATGTAATGACTTGCAAGCATGCAATGAACTAATGCCTAGATGTTTTGGGGGGAAAGACTATTCAACAGAGAACCAGTATAATACATTTTGATCAACATGACATAAGCAATTGATAATGTAGGAAACAGCAGACAATTGTACATAATCATTTGCATGAATGTGCCAAAGCATTTGCAATTTGTTCAAGAGAATGAGAAATTGCGTGACTAGATGATGTGGAGGTTGAACAAGTAGTTTTGAGAATTTCAATTCTGATCTGAGAAATGTACCAAAGCGACTGAGAAAAACTGTAAACAGTCCAATGGCCGCAGGCACAAAGGAACGCCTGAGGCGCTCCGTCCTGCAACATGGGAGGAGGAGCCTGTGGCTGAAGCTGCTCCTCATCAGCCTGATACTGAAGCAGCACCTTCAACTTGGCATTGCTAACAGACACATGTGTAGGAAACAGCTAAGTAGAAATGTACAATATCTATGGAGCTGTGTACAGGAAGATTTGATTAAAATTATTTGATTAAATAATTGGAGATTTCAAACTGTCCTTTCATTCTTCACTTGCATTATCAATAGACAGATATATTGATATAGACATTGATAAACAGCCAGTCAGGAAAAAGGGAGGGTCATTAATGTCATCAAGAGGAAACTCTCCCGAGTCTGATGAGATATCCCTGATTTCAATGCGACTCGGATAAGCTGTCACACATCTCATTGCGGTTTCAGAAACAACAGTCAGAAAACAGCCAATTAGAAGAGACGGAGGAGCTTAAATGACATCACCAATCGATAGGACACTCTCGAGTCTGATGAGCCGTCAATCTCCTCAATATGGCCTCAGGATTGGTCTCCTGAATCAGACAAGCTGTCACTCATATCAGTGCCACTTAAGGATCAATAAGCAAAGGGGGAGGGGCTTAAATGACACTTTTTGACAACATTAAGATTTTCACACAAACATTTTTAGAACAATAATGTTCAACATTTTCGGAAGCCGATCGAACTGATTAACAACCAAGAATTTGCATAAGATGTTCCAAAATGCTTTCAATCCAGTGCCTGTTCCTGAGAAATTGGCACCAGAACCACACCAGAACCAGGAGACCAGAACCCAAACCCAGGGTAGAGGGGCTCAGTGAATGTGGAGCAGAAGGTGTGGAGGTGTCTCAGTTTGTCAGAAGAGACTCTGTAGAAGGACAGAGTCCCAGCAGACCAGTCCAGATACACTGCTGCTCTGTTAGATCCAGAGGAACGGACAGGGATGAAGGTGGACTTCCCACTGTGTCTGACAACGTAGCTGTAATCAAAGCACTCCAGGGTCCAGGACTGGTCATTGTATCCAAACTGGGATTCAAGACCCCATCCTCTTCTGATTCCTCTGTAAGTCACTGCTATATTAACTAGTCCTCTCCACTCAACCTCCCAGTAACATCGCCCAGTCAGACCCTCTCTACACAGAACCTGAAACTCTTTAAACCTCTCTGGGTGATCCGGATACGGCTGCTGCTCTCTCACCCCCGTCACCTTTCTGTCGTCCTCAGACAGATCGAAGTTTCTGCTTGCTGTGTTTGGATCCAGTGTGAGATGACAGGCATCTGATGGGGAGAAGAAAACACACAACAAATCAGAAATTAGCATTTACTAAGACTCACTTCATCACCTCTCAATCAGTGATGCAGCACATCCAGTATGAAGGCCAGTAGCGACTTAAGCCCTGTTCAGAGCAGAAGCTGATCGGCTGCATAGTGCAGCCCGCTTTCTTTCAACGCCCATGTTAATGGATCGGAGTGAACACACTAAGCTCACGGCTTGCGGAGCTGCGGCGATAGTTGCAGTGTCGACTCTATTTTCTCCACTCGCTTGCAGATTTCACAGAAATACACAGTGGAAACACACTGTACTGGAGATGGTCATTGTTGCATCAATACCACAGAAGCAGCTATATATTCAATTATCAAGCTACTAATGTCTTTACTGTTGTAAATGTTTAAAATGTACATCAGTACATTTTAAAAGAAAGAGAGTCACTGTGGGATGATTTGAAATATCACATGCCAAATGAACATGGGGTCTGCTGTTGAATTATAACAATCATAAGATTAGATTTTAAGTAAATATTTGTGTTAGAGAGAGAGATAGATAGATGATGGATAGATAGATGATGGATAGATAGATAGATGTAAAGTACCTACATGCATGTCACAACACTAGAAAAAAAAATCCTAACCAAATCCACGTGACTGCTTTGATGCTGACAGAGTCTGTGTAGAAAATGAAGATGGATGATATAAAATGAATCACTGAAGTGGAGAAATACAGGAAGCTGTATGGCTGTCAGCATTGTTTCTATAATGACAACATTAAAAAAGATGGAGCACAATGTCAATCCTGTTTTAATGGGACATTTCTCCTCTGTGTAGAGAATTGTACTCAGTGAGGCTGCTGGATGGCGTAGAAATCTGGTCTGAACAACACTTAGACAGGTATAGGAACACAGATTAATCTGTGTGTGTGTGTGTGTGTGTGCGTGCATGTCTGTGCACGTGCACGAGAGTGAGATACAGAGAGCTATCAGCAGTGTGCTCATACTGTGTCAGTACTCACATCTTCTAAGGCTGTCAGCCGTAGTCCAGTTTTCTCCATCGTCCACCCTGTAGGGATGAACACAACAACACTCAACTCAAACACATCATCATAACATTTGGTTTTGGTTTGGCTTTTGGTTGATCTCAATGACTGTTCTCTCTCTCTCTCCATCATGGAGAGGTTGAACTTCGTTCAGCACCAAAAGCACTTAATCAAACTCCATGGTGCACCTAAAATGAACATAATCCCACGGCATTCTGTCATGACGAATTCAAGTTGTTATTTAATCATTTAGAAGTGTCTCTGTAGAAGTTCCTGTGTGCGACGGAGTGATGGTACCAGGGCCGGCTCTAATTTGCTGGAGGCCCTAGGCAAACTGTTCTGCGAAGGCCAAATTCTACCCACCATCAAGCAATAAAGACTGAGGGGCGAATTCACAAAAGGATTGCGCGGCTTTTGCTGATGCTAAACCTGTGCAAATAAGACAAAAAGAAACCGTGTGATTCACAAAGCACTCGCGAAGGGTGAAATGCACCGCTAACTGCGCTGCCACGCAAATAGCGTCTCAGTGCTCCTGTGCTATTTGCACGTATTTAAATTAGGTAATAAGCATACATTTGGTGCAAAATTGGCCCCTTTCTATGCAAATGAGCCTCACTGCAAAAACAGTCCAATTCACAAAGGTCGGCGCTAATTGCCACATGCAGTTAGAGTGAAATTATTAGCGTCTTCAGAGAGTTGGTGGTAACTGAAGCGCATTTATAAGGGGAGTCACGCCCAGACTTTATCACTTGTTGATTTAACTGGGAATTGAATTGAATTGACCTTGCAAATGTCTCTGCAACAATTCCACCTTTGTGTGACCTAAAAAATAAGATTGTCTGTAAATACAGTCTGTAAATAATATTTTGACATTATTATTATTATTACTATAGAACTTTAACACAGATTGCTTCACAAACAAAAGCAAATAAATCAGTACAACCAAACAATCAATACAACTCAATTTCTCACTCTGAAAATATTTTCACTTATCTCACTAGTCAGCACAGTGGGCTTTATTTTGGCCTAAAGATTCAGCACCATGGACAGCCCCGCTCAAATTCACTTATTACCTCCGCCAGGGAGGTTATGTTTTCGGTGCGTTTGTTTGTCTGTCAGCAGGATTACGGAAAAACTACTGGCCCGATTTTCATGAAACTTGGTGGAAGGGTGTAGCATGGGCCAAGGAAGAACCCATTAAATTTTGGAGCGGATCTGTATATTGGTTGCGCTTGCACATTTGCATATCATAGAAGACTGGATTGGCCTTGGCGGAGGTCTGCGCTCTCCGAGTGCCCTTCTAGTTTATTTTGGGATGCAGTGAGATGCAATGACAAACAAAGGATGCAGTGACAGGATGCAATTGTGTCATGAAAAATAAATGAATAAAGCTCCCCTACATTCTCCTTTGTTCTCCGCTTCAAATCATGCCATCTTCTTTTGCAGTCTGAAGGTGCGTTTCTTGCAGTCCCGGTTAAATTTCTTGCCTGAAGTTTTGAGGAATGCCTCTGCAGCTCGTCCGTCAGGACTTGCAGCTCGCGGTCTAAAAAAATCATTTTTCTCTAAGGCAACATTTATACTTTGCCACGTTGATAATTGCAATCAGACACAAAACAGGGGCAAATTGCACACAGTTGCAACAGGTTATGGGCGTGTTTGCGCTGGCATATCATTAGCGCAATAACTTTTGTGAATCGGTCCTTGAGACGGAGCAAATAGTGATTGCAAATGATACGCAATTCATGGTGCTATTAGCGGCCGCAATCCATTCTTTGTGAATTCGCCCCTGAGTGTCAGGGATCTGAGAGGACTCAAATGCAGACACAGGCGAAGGCAGGAAAACAGTTCCAGTGGGTTTTAATCAGGCAGTCTCGTAGTCAAACAGGCAGGAGGTCAAAACCAGAAAAGGCGAAACTTAGGCAAAGGTATCAAAATGACTGGCAGAGAAACGAGGTCATTAACTGGCAGGATCAAAACCAGGATAGTAAATAGCGCTCCGCTGTGGAGCTATTTTTAGCACACCAGCTATGACACCAAAAATGTGCGTGAGCCGGAAGTCAGACATAGAATCACCGGCTCAATATAGGGAGTCAATGAGAAACCGGGAAAACACACACTTATATTTCATCTTTCTTTTCCTACAGTAGTTTTTTGTTTTTGGAGTCATGGTGTACATGAAACACTGCTGTTACGGAGTGTGTAACAGTGACAGTAGGTATATGGACCGACCGCATATGGCCGGTGTTAGCTTTATAAATTTCCTGAAACCCAAGACAGAGCTGGACAAGTGCTTACGGTGGATACGAACCTTAATTTTAAGGCACCAGTCACCACAAAAATAAATAAAATGTATTTGCAAATATTGTATATTGCTATGGTTACGGGGCGACGCGCTGTCTCTCTTTCGCTCTGAAACTTTTATGCACCTCGAACAGTTCCACAGAGATCAATAGCGGACAATAAGAGAGAGAGAGAGAGAGAAAGATTTGGTCACCCTACCTAAACCTATTTACTCGCGCTACAATAAAAATCCTGCCGGAAGATGAAGTTGTTGGAGCTTTTGCAGCAGGAATGTGAAGTTATTCCAGACAGGATGATGGATTAGTAAAATGGTCTTATAGTCTCATATTTTCTATCAGAAATAAAGTTTACTATTATTATTACTGAATTAAAAAACTCCTCCCTTGCTCTTGCTAACCCTGTCTCTCTCTCTGCTTTCCGCTCTCCGGGCCTGCATGGTCCGTGTATTTTTTGGTCTTTGTATTTTCTTTTCAGAAACAGAAATTAAAAAAATGAAAAACGAATGGTGATTTGATTTTCATTTCAAAATCCAAAAATGAAAAACAGAAATACAAGGCATTTTTCGTTTTCCTGGTCAGAAACTAACCTGTAGATTAATTCATCTTTCCTCCCTTTCCTCGGAGGTCCACGGCACTGTAACCATCGTTTTAGTTGCAGTATACTTTGGACTTCAAGCTCACCTGTAAATTTTGCCCCGGGAACCTCATCTGGTGTTAAAATTACTGGGCTAGGGCGCCCTGGTGACTCACTGAGTAGAGTGTGTACCATATAAGGCTCAGTCTTCCCCGCAACGACCCGGGTTCGAATCCAGTCCGCGGTCATTTGCTGCATGTCCACCCGTACCTTCCTGTCTCTCTCTCACATTATCTCTGTCAATAAAGCATAAAATGCCAAAAAATAAATCTTTAAAAAAAAAAAAAAATGTTGGGCTGGAGTTGGCATTTGTATTGGGAGATGGTGACTAATTCATTTTCATCAATGGCACGAAGCCCAAGGCACAAGGTGTTTGTCTGACTTCCGGTTAAGAAGCACAAATATGACGCGTCCGCGGCGGAGCGCTATTAACAGGCTGGCAGAAAAAGAGCTGGAACCGATTGGGGAAACCACTAGACGATCTGGTAGAGAACAGAATGGACTGGTAAATTAAGCAATATCACACGAGAGGGAGTGCTGTTGTACTGTATATCAGCACGGCTGTGATTCGGTCGTAGGCTGAAGATAATCAATGGAACAGGAAGTGGAAAACAAGACTTTGGCTGCGGTCGAATTGTCTTTTTTGCTTAGGAAGGTTCCTAACTGAGGGAAATGACCCAGAAGTATCTAAGTGGCAGCCATGATAAGAGCTGTTCGAATTCTCTAAATGCTAAGGAAAGGTGCTTCAATGCTTCCTTACTTAGCTCCTTTAGCATAGGATACACTGGACCATCCTTTACGAAAGAAAAGGAGATAATGCCGTCCCACAATTCCTTGCGGCAGCAACATTTAAAGCGATGCGGCCGTTCACGAAAACAAACGATCATGACCGACAAGGGACGCAGATCATCAAGCAAGTTACCGTTGCTTATTAAGCATTTTCCATCTTATGCCACAACTTGCTAATATGCTTATATGTTTTGAACTTTCAACAATATGTTAAACCCATAGAGGCGAACTATGAACGTTACGCTGCTGTCGTAAAATGATCAAAGTGAAGTTAACGTTGTAGCGTAACCTATGCTCAGTTTGCATTAGTTATTTCTTCATTCTGAGCGTTGTTGTATTGCCAGCCTTTAGGAATATCATTAATTAATTTGACTTCAGTCACAGATGCTGAAGCCCTTGCCTTAATAAAGGCCTGAATCAGCCATAACAACTTCAAAGCACAATCAAGTCAACATTTCAAGGTGTTTACTGAGTTGTGTGGTGGTTCTTAAGCTATTATATGCGTAGGCTTATAATCAGATCATAATCAGCATATTAACCATAACACAGAAGTCTGTCTTTCAAGAAAAAGGATATGAGACGTTTTTAGCCAGATGATGTTTTTAATTCAACATGTTTGAAACTTAAGAATGATGATATGTACAGTAGTAGATTTGTAGGTCTAAGGGGGCGATCACACCGAGAAGCGCCGCTAGAAACGCGTCGCCACCAAAACCATTGTTTTCCTATGGTACGGCGCGCCTGGCGCGTGATCTTCTCTTGCGACACGCATCGCGTTTTTCTGGCGGTTTTTAGGCGCGCATAAAAGTTAAAATATTCTCAACTTTTCAGCGCAAGGCGCGGAGTCGCACCGGTCGTCAATGTCACATTTGGGCCAGGCAGCCAATCAAATCAAGCAGAAGGCGGGCTTTCCTTCCTGTTTTGATGCACATTCTCAATGTGACAACCATTTCGTTTCACTTTTGTGACTGGTAGCCTATATTCCTTTTTTATTTCAATTCCAACCTTTCTGATGAAGCAATATTTTTCACCAGGTTGTCCACGTTTATATAGCCTGCATGAAACAACACGGTAAGAACGCACGGGGCGAAGTATCTAAGATGCTTTTAGTAGTCCATCTTCAGAACATTGTAGTTTCACACAGCAGACCCACGTCATTAACATACGCCGTCGCATAATTACGCAGCCTAGTGTAAGAGCAGTCGGATTCTCTTAGCACCGCGTTGTCTTTTCCTAAGTCCTTATGAATTCTCCTTCACATCTTTCCTTGACCTCATGACGTTTTCCAACAAGGTCAAGGAAAAGTGGTTAGGAATAGGAGTTAGGACGTATTTTTTTTGACTATTTGACCGCAGCCCAAGACAGACAACACAGAGAGAAGGAAAGAGAGAGAGAGAGAGAGAGAGAGAGAGAGAGAGAGAGATAGCTCAAAGAGATGATCAGCAGGTCAAGAGGTGGTTCTGGCAGAGGTACTGGCTGAGGTCGTGACACTGAGTAAAAATGTAATGTTTAAAGAATTGTATTTTTGTTACCTGTTATGAGATACAGCACATGAATATCAAAATAAAATGTAATAAATACAAAGGTGAATGTGGCTCTCTCTTGTGTGGACATGAGCTTAAAATGAGGACTTTCAAGGGGCCTCAGCCAATAAGATCCATCTCTTGCTGGGGGAGGGGGGGCCTCCCCCGAATCAGTGCTTTTGATCACTGGTACGTAATGTATCCACTTAGAATGGTGACACATTTATTTATTTTTAAAAGTAGAAAAAAAAATGAATGGATGTGTAAGGCTCTAGGCATTTGCCTGTTCAGCCTAAAATCCTTTTGAACAGCCATCGATATGGTTATATATTTACCAGGAAATGCTGGATCTTTGGTTTGATGCTAACTGTGTTTAGCACAATGCTGCCACTAACTGAGACCAACCAATGGACCTTGTCAACATGGACTGACTCCAACCCTCTACTGACCTCAGAGTCTCCAGTCTACAGTGTGGACTCTCCAGAAGATCAAACAGCAGCATCACTCCTGAATCCTGCAGCTTGTTGTATCTCAGGTCCAGCTCTCTCAGATGGGAGGGGTTGGACTTCAGAGCTGAGGCCAGAGAAGCACAGCTGCTCTCAGACAAGCTGCAGCCACTCAATCTGAATAAAGAATAAAACATGTAGCTATACAATAAAATATTCCTGGATAGAAATCCTGCTTAAAACCATCCAGTGTTTCATAATCCCATCAGAGCTGTGGAGGCTTTAAATGTAAAATATTCTAGAATATTCTAAAATTTCATGCTCAACTCTTAATGACAACATGCTGCTGCTCGAATAAACAAGTAGAGACTGAAGAGTGAATTGTGGTGTGTAGGTTTTTCATTGTTATATTAAGGTTTTAAATATGTAGGTCAACATGGCTATACCATAATCAATGAGCTTTATCATTATACTAGTGAATAGGCTTCACCATTAAGCTCGACAGTATGGATGACAATTAAGTGTCACCACAATATTTATATAATATTCATGTCAACACAGAAATAAATGATGCTGTCTGACCTCAGAGTCTCCAGTCTACAGTGTGGACTCGCCAGTCCAGCAGACAGCAGCTTCACTCCTGAATCCTGCAGATAGTTTTGACTCAGGTCCAGCTCTCTCAGATGGGAGGGGTTGGACTTCAGAGCTGAGAACAGGACTTCACACTGAGTCTCTGAGAGTCCACAGTCAGAAAGTCTGTAATTACAGATTTAATGTAAATTCAGTGATTATCAAACCAGAGACACAACATACCAATCACAATTAATACTGCATGATGAGTCCGGCTCCAAAAAGACTCCAAATCCCGCCCAACTCCATGCAAGTCAATGGGACCACAACTCAACTTCTCACTCTAAATATAACGTCACTAAATTTATAAGAGATTTTGCTCTCAGTAGCTAATTTCACTTCTTCTAATATGTGTCCTTATGGAGATTTTCAAAATAATTGTCATTAACAGATATAACGGTTATAAAACAGGGTTGTTTTCCAAGTGATTGACAGGTCGTTTGTCCAGTGATCAACAGGTCACCAATTATGGACCAATAATCAACCAACCATAACCAACCTTCATACCAAGTTTTGTGCAAATCTGTGCCCAACTTCTAGAGATATCCTGCTAACAGGCGGACGCACGGACAAACACACAGACGTGGGTGAAAACATTACCTCCTTGGTGAAGGTATCGAGGAAAATAATGCATAAATGTGACTAAAAAGAAAAATGACATAAAAGCAATTCTGCCCCGACTCCTTATTTTCACTTTCTATGGACTGAGTATTTTAGTTATAGTGACCCCTACTGGTGCAGTTCCCTGTGCTGTTGACCCTCTCATTGGTTATATCCACCGTTTTTGTTGAGGGGAAAGCAAGCAACAAGACATTCACTCTCATTTACTCTTTATTTGCCCTACGCATTATCCATGAGTGTCTTGTTTACAAGAACAATGTACCAATTTTGTAAGCATTATTTTGTAAGGATGTACATTTTATGATTTATTTTTATTGGATACTAGTGCAGTGCCCGTTCAAAATAGGCGTAGGCTATCAGTCGCTTGCTTTGAGCCCCGCTGCTGCACAGAGCGCTGTTCGCTTGTTTATTCAAAGTTTATTAATATTGAACGTGTCACGTGTCCAATCAGACACTGCAGGTCCTCGGGTCCCCAACACACCCGCCAAGTGTGAAGTAGATCGGACGAACGGTTCTCGAGATATGCGAAGGACACACATACAGACAGAGATTCCTTGCTTTATAGTATGATAACCTTTTAGGTTACAGCCAAAATGAAGAAATCTTCCTGTACTGTACTGACATATTGCCCACAAGATTTCTCAAGGAAGTATTTGAATCTGTCCATATATATTATCAATTATCAATAGCTCGTTAAAAATTGGTCCTGTCCCTGCCTATGTTAAGCATGCTATTGTTCAACCACTTCTTCAGAAGCGTTCTCTAGATCCTAACTCCCTGAACAACTACAGACCAATTTCCAAACTCCCTTTTTACCTCAGCCAAGGAGGTTATGTTTTCGGTGCCGTTTGTTTGTTTGTTTGTCTGTTAGCAGGATTACGTAAAAACTACTGGGCCGATTTTCATGAAACTTTGTGGAAGGGTGTAGCATGGGCCAAGGAAGAACCCATTAAATTTTGGAGCGGATCCGGATCCGACTCACGAAATTTACATATTATAGCAGACTGGACTATTTGCCTTGGCGGAGGTCTGCGCTCTCCGAGTGCCCTTCTAGTCTATCCAAGGTTTTGAAAAAAAAACCAGTGACCGACCAGGTGACTGCTTATATGATAGAAATGGACTCTTTGAGAAGTTTTAGTCTGGTTTTAGAGCTCTCAGTTTTAGTTCTTTTAGACTTTGGTGCTGCATTCGATACTGTTGATCACTATATTCTGCTTGATCGTCTTAAACACTGGATTAGCATCTCTGGTAGTGTTTTTTATTGTTTTTACTCCTACCAGCAAGATAGGACTTTTAGTGTTGCCATTGGTGACACAAGGTCTGTGCAAAGATGACCTGTGGGATACCCCAGGGGTCTGTCCTCAGGCCAATTTTATTTTCCATCTATATGCTACCCCTGGGGTATATCATTCACAAGCATAATATCAGTTTCCATTGTTATGCAGATGACACAGCTGTACCTCTAGATACACTCCATGACTACCTTCTAGACTTTCAAAGTGCACAAGAATTGACAGATTAATATTAACGACCCTCTGTTCCGATTGGCTAACCGTTTCAAGAGTGAAACGTGAGACGCCGCGGCCCGGCGGCTACAGGTAGGGAAAACTCTCCGGTAATAAACAATGACAACCGCTCAACCGCTTTGAAAAAAACACTTTGTTAGTCTATTATTTCTTAGAAAAATGATAATGAGCGAACCTTTGTGACGCCACAAAGTTACGGAAGTCCAAACGGCTCGTTTAGAGGCTCGCTTTTCTAATATGGATTGTGTGGATTTAGTTTTGATACTTTCACCATGTTTAGATACACATCCAACTCCTTTATCATCACAGAGGCAAGGGGAGTCCTGCTTTACACCATATGGAACCTTTAACACTTATTACAGCTAAACAGAATAACTGCGTTCACCACCATGATAACTGTAAAAACAGCCAACTAAAAACTAGAAGTGGGTAGAAGTGTACCTTTGCTGTCACAGCATTTATGACAATTCAAGAACATTTTTGGCCAATCACAACTGAGTTGTAATCTTTGGAATAAACAAGAGTACCAATGCTATGTAGAATAACATTTTATAGTGTGCCTGTTTGAGGAACTATGTATTTTCATTATAATTCTGATGTTTTATGATGTCAGATATGAAGGTATTTCTACACTGTTTTATACTATTGATATTCACATCAGGACTAACCGAGCCTTCCTGCAGTTCCTCACAGCTGGGATCAGTCTCCGTCGTCCCTCCACAGATGTGTTGTACTCCTTCAGGTCCAACACATCCAGAACCTCCTCTGACATCTGCAGCATGTAGGCCAGAGCTGAGCAGTGGATCTCAGAGAGTTCCTTCTCTGATCTGTTCTCTGACTTCAGGAACTCTTGGATCTCCTGATGTACTGACTGGTCGTTCATCTCCATCAAACAGTGGAAGATGTTGATGCTTCTGTCAGGAGAGAAATTGTAGGTGTTCATCTCCTTCAGATTGCTGATGGCTCTCTGGATGCTTTCTGGTCTGCTCTCTGTCTGACCCAGCAGGCCTCCTAAGAGACTCTGGTTGGACTCCAGTGAGAGGCCATGAAGGAAGCGGACAAAGAGGTCCAGGTGGCCATTTTTACTGTCCAAGGCTTTGAACATTGCTGTCTTCAGGAAGGCATCCAGGGATTGTTCACTTCTGCCATATCTATCCCAGTCTTTTCCCAGGAATGTGTCCAGTACTTTCGTGTTTGCAGATTTATCAAAGACACCATCATGAAAATCATCATCCAGGGATGATTCACTGTCATCATAGTCCGAGTCTTCAATGCATGTCATCAGTACTCTCTTATCCCTGTTTGTGTAACAGTGGAACATGTAGACTGCAGCGAGAAACTCCTGAATGCTCAGATGAACAAAGCAGTAGACCGTTCTCTGGAAGAGGACACACTCTCTTTTGAAGATCTCTGTGCACACTCCTGAGAACACCAAGGCCTCTCTGACATCAAGACCACACTCCTCCAGGTCTTCTTGGTAGAACATGAGGTTGCCTTTCTCCAGATGTTCAAACGCCAGCTTCCCCAGCTTCAGAAGAACTTCCCTATCAGTCTCCATCAGCTCCTGTTGACTCATCTCATGTCTCTCATCATACTTCTGCTTCTTCCTGTCTGTCTGAACCAGCAGGAAGTGTGAGTACATCTCAGTCAGGGTCTTGGGCAGCTCTCCTCTCTGGTCTGTAGTCAACATGTGCTCCAGAACTGTAGCAGTGATCCAACAGAAGACCGGGATGTGGCACATGATGTGGAGGCTCCTGGATGCCTTGATGTGTGAGATGATTCTGCTGGCCTGCTCCTCATCATTGGATCTCCTCCTGAAGTACTCCTCCTTCTGGGGGTCAGTGAACCCTCGTACTTCTGTTACCCTGTCAACACATGTAGGAGGGATCTGATTGGCTGCTGCAGGTCGGGAAGTTATCCAGAGGAGAGCCGAGGGAAGCAGATTCCCCTCGATGAGGTTTGTCAACAGCACGTCTACTGATGATGTCTGTGTGACATCAGACACAACCTCATTGTTGTGGAAATCCAATAAAAGTCTGCTTTCATCCAGGCCGTCAAAGATGAACACAACTTTACAGACAGAGAGCTTCTCTGCTGTGACCGTCTGTAATGTTGGATGGAAAACATGGAGCAGCATGAGAAGACTGTACTGCTCATCTTTGATCAAGTTCAGCTCCCGGAACGAAAGCAGAATCACAAGACTGACATCTTGATTTTCCAAGCCCTCTGCCCAGTCCAGAGTGAACTTCTGCACTGAGAAGGTTTTTCCAATGCCAGCAACGCCCTTCGTCAGAACTACTCTGATGTGTGTCTCTTGGCCAGGTAAGGGTTTAAAGATGTCGTGGCACTTGATTGGCGTGTCATGGAGGGTCTTCATCTTGGATGCTGTCTCCAGCTGCCACACCTCATGTTGGGTATTAACCTCTTCACTCTGTCCCTCTGTGATGTAGAGCTCAGTGTCGATCCTGTTGAGGGGGGTTCCAGTTCCTGCTTCAGCAGTTCCTTCTGTCACAAATTCACATCTCCTTCTCAGACTGATCTTATGCTCGTCTAAAACCTCCTGCGGACCGCCGTCTGCTGGAAGAGAAGAAGGAATAAGAAAGTGTTTAATAAATATGCTATTGTTTCCTGGTTTTAGAAAAATAGACAGACCCCCAGTCTTACTTTGTGTGATGCTGGTTTGACTGGGTGTCTGCAGTCCAGGTCTTGTTCTGGATCTTTCTCCACACTGGGGACAGGCAGAGTCTCCTGATGCACCAGACTGGTCCCAGTATGAGGTGATGCACTGTCTGCAGAACCAGTGTTCATAGAAAAACGACAAAATAGTTGTAGCAAAATAGAATATTTGACTCAACCATTTTTCTACATGGACATTTTCAGAAATTTAACAAATGTTTGATTCTTTTCCAACAAAGCCCTGGGAAACTTGACTTGAGCAGCATTTTTTCCCCTGATGTCACAGTTGAGTATTTTTCTGACAGACCAGAGAGGCCATTTGCTGGATATAGACGCTGGTTTTGGAGAGGCAGCTGAAGCATCCTAAGTTATAGCTGTGGCCAGGGAGTATTTTACAGTTTTATCCAAAATTCCTTTATTGGGTCACATGACACCATTACATTTAAACATTTCCTCATGAATATTCTTAATAGTGGAAATAAAACTTTTAGCAGTGATTTGATGTTGTTGAAACAATGTCCTCTCCATTAAAGGATAAGGCTGGTGTTTTTTAATGCATTGCTTACCGTCAACAAATCCTATGAAAATAACAAAATCAGCAATGAATTTGTTTTGCCAACAAGTCTCGTCCATGTAGCGGTGCCCAGTGCAGCCTCATGTCCCAGCAGCCATAGAACTGCATTGTATTAAAAACTATTAAAACCCGTCACAGAGCCATGCTGCTGCTCTGCAGCATATTTCATCATCACGATGCACCGGGCCGGACGACTTTTTCCTCAAACAACTTAATAAGCCGGCTGTAAACACGTTTTCCATCTCAGGAAAGTAGTTCCGTAGCACAGAAAATAGTCCCCTGCGTAATGAAGAATTTGTTCCCATTTGAATTTGATTTGGTAATAACTACAACAGCCTGACTTTTCATGGCAACAGTTTTTAATTTTTAAAAGTGAAACTATGTCTTTGTGAGCTGTATTTAAAGGTTTTTAGCTTACAATTGGAGCCAATGACTTCCGGGTTGACGGCTAAAAAGGGAACGTGGGAAGTCAGAAAGTAAAGAGAGGAGAGCAATTTTGTTATTTTCATAGGATTTGTTGACGGTAAGCAATGCATTAAAAAACACCGGCCTTATCCTTTAAGATGTGTTGGTGCACCGGTTTCAGGGATTCCATCGCCGTATGCAATTGCCTTCAATTCTGAAGGTTTAATTCCCAACTTCTGCCAAGAAGATTCCTACTGTGAGTTAAGTTTTAATTTTTAGCTAAAGTTTTTCTTACTGAACCATGACCAAAGCCTTCCACTAAGCTTAACCAAGTTGTTTTAGTTTCCTAAACTGTTTCCTAAACCATTTAGCCAACTGTTATCTGAAAATGCCGTGTCCACTTCATGTTATTGTTACAGAATCCAGTTCCTGGTGGAGGAACGTAATCTTCACATAATTTGTGTCCACAACACGTAATCTGTGTATCAGACTTCATGCTCATTCACAAAATTTTATGAGATGACGCTGATAACATTAGTGATATCGTTAGCTGGTAAAGCATTGGCTAATTTTGCAATCCAATGTTAATGTTGCTTTATTATCCAATTTTTTTAAATTAGGATTTTTTTAAAATTATGAATGGTGCAGTAATATATACACTTTTGTTGTACATTCACGTAAAGCATCAGGCACCAAGCGCCTTCAACCACATTCCCATCCTGTAATCTCCCCGCTCATTCATCTTCCCTAAACATCCAATTACATTACAAGGTGTGAGAACACTGCTTCTTTTTCAACCTGGCGGACTTTATTAAATCCCAAAAGGTAACAAAACAACATAACTGAAGAGAAATTACAGATTTCAGTTTAGCTCTACAATCCTCTCTGTGTGTAATGTAACAATACAGTGAAGCAAATCTAAGCAGCGTTTTGCCTTCCTCCTCATTTAATCAGGTTCCATCAGGCAGGTTTACAGTAACCAGTCCTCTTACTTTGTGTCTGAAGGTCCAGGTTCATTACTGAAGTCTAGAGGTTCTCCTTTGGACCGGTCACTCTTCATAGACAGACAGCTGGGTGCTGGAGACTCTGCTCTCTGCCTGTGGTACTGACCTCTGGAAACAGAAATGTTTTATACATATCATTAGTTCTAGACTTCCCTATACAATCAATCATTGAAAACATTAGATAAAAAAAACTATAAAATGGCATCACTGCCATATCTTGAAAAAGTACAACCTACTTAGTTTTGAGAGTTTTATTCAGTTTTCCTATCATAAACTTGTTTTCAAATGCTTAAATAAATTGGTTCCAGAGAAACTAAGTAGATGTATTAGTAGACAAGAGGGCAATCGAGTCACCAGAAGTGTAACTGAGGGCAACTGCAGGGAGCCACACAGTAGGACTGCTTTTGCACAGTCAGCATTCTCTGGAATGAA
Source organism: Centroberyx gerrardi (assembly GCF_048128805.1). NCBI lineage: Eukaryota > Metazoa > Chordata > Actinopteri > Beryciformes > Berycidae > Centroberyx > Centroberyx gerrardi. Next base: position 249,898 of record NC_136018.1, on the reverse strand, counting down.
CAATCAGGCTTGTGCTCACTTGTAGACAGTCCTTATTTATGTTTTTAAGATTAATTGATTACGGCATAAAACAACCAATTAATTAGATTATAAATGCATTTCTAAATCTCTTGTTGTGTCGTGATATTATGTGTAAACATTCATCAATTAAAGTTAGAATTAGGCCAAGTTTAACTAAACAAGTGAGTTTTATTTGATTAATAAAATGTCTGTAGATTTTCAAAAAATATTTCCTCATTCAATGACATCAGGTAGACTTCCAGTATAACCAGTCCTCTTACTTTGTGTCTGAAGGTCCAGGTTCATTACTGAAGGCTAGAGGAATATCTTTAGACCGGTCAGTCTTCATAGACAGACAGCTGGGTGCTGGAGACTCTGCTCTGCCCTCCTCTTCCTCCTCACAAACACTCATCTTCTGGACTTCAGTCAGTCTGAGAGGTAGAACAGTAACACTGGAGACACACACACACACACACACACACACACACACACACACACACACACACACACACTGTACAAGGAACCCAGCCAACACTACACTAAACACTAAACATGTCTAATTAAAAACAGTGTGTATTAAACAGCCAATCAGGACTTTGTTTCCACAGATGAATCAGTGATAAACTGTTCAGTTCATTCTGACTCTTATTCCCTCTACAGTCCACAGGGAGACAACTGACTCAGAGACTTTTACAGTCATAATGATTAATTGATTCCTTTATTTAAACAGGTAAGTCCCATTGAGATCGAGATCTCATTTTCGAGAGAGACCTGTGTACAAAAAAATAAATAAAAATAAAATAACACTCACCCTGCCTCAGTCTGTTTTCCTCCTCCTGCTCTGCTCTGTGTCTCAAAATGGAGTCTGAACCGACCCCCGTCACACTTTCACTTCCCCTCACCAGTTTGTTCCTCCTCTCTCCATTCTCTGGAAATGACTTCAAAAAGCTGCAGATCAGCATTTTGTTGAGATTTGCTCAAATTAAAGAGACAGACACAGTAAACAGTAATGCTTAACAAAATGAAGAACACTGAGAACAAGGAACAGGATAAAAACCTGTTATCAATGAAGAGATCTGCAACACTAAGAAAGTTAACAAACTTTAAAGAAAACGAGGTGGTACTAACTTACCAGGTGTAGTTCTGGCTGGGTGAAGTAGTATACTTTAAGTTTACTTTTTAAAGTTTACCTGAGTATAAAAAGTATACATATACATTTGGAGAACTGTAAATATACTTATATGTATACTTGTTTCTCTTTGGGACTAAATTGGAGCACTTTCTAGTTTATAAAAGTATACTTGTAAGTACATTTAAAGTTAACTCAAACTACGCTACCAGTATACTTGATGGGACTGGAATAGTTCATTTAAGTTTATATCTGTATACTTTTAGTATCCTTGAAGTTGACTCACAACTCGACATCATTGTAAATGAGGGCAACCTCAATGGTTCTTCGAGTTTAAAGGTTTGAATGAATGAATGAATGAACATAACAAAGGTTATCTTTTAGTGTCAGTCATAACTAAATCAAAGTGAGGAAACTAGATAAAAAAAACAGATATAAATGTTTCAAAGGCACAAGTCCTCAACTAAAAACTGAGCTGAAAGTCTCCAAACCAACTGAGCTGCAAGTGTAAACCTGACAAGAATAAAGCTCTTCTGCCATCTAGTGGAGAAACTCTGCTGCTGCAGCCTGTTTCCTGACCCACTGACCAGTTTCACTGTTTTCACTCAGTGTTTTGAACCAAATATTAGTCTTCAAAACTCTAAATATGGCTCAGTAATAACTTTATGGTTTACACTTTATGGTTTACAGTTTTTTTTTCTGCCCAAAGCAACATTAAGCAATTTTTTTCTTTACCTTCAGTTAACTATAACTAAAAGAGGTGTGGAAAGTATACTGATCAATAAGATCCATTAATGGTTGACTTTAAAAGGATAAAAAAAAGAAAAAGGATTGAGCTGAGAGAAATCTGCTATAGGTTATATGGGGAGAAAGAAAAAAGAATACATAATTAAATAAATAAATGAAATGACAACATGAATAAATGACTAAATAAAAAAGAGAAATAAAATAAAAAGTAAGCTATTCACCTGATTAACCTCCAGTGTAATTTAGTAATACAACAGTTTATTCTGCTTGCAGCTTCATCTCAGTGAGTCTTTCACCTCTTTCTTCTCTTCCTTTCCTTCCAGCTCACAGTCTGTTCTGTTCCTTCCTTCCTTCTGAAAGTCTTGTGTCATAACTGGAATCATAATTCTGACTAGAGCTGGTGGTATTTTTTGAGCTGCAGTGTGCTTTCATGAATCGCTTTCACCATATGCAAATGATCCATAGGGGTTGGAGTGGAGGAAACCTCATCACCTTTTATATTGATTTGTTTTGCTCACCGTTCAACTGATAAAATGTTTCTCTGACATATAGAGCTAGAGCGTATGCAGATTAGAAAAAAATTCAAAGTCTCTGGCATATGTACAGCATGAGATCCACATGACCTGGGAGTCTAATATTTCCTATGTCACTTTTGTGTTGTTTTTTATTAATTCATTCATAGTTATTGCGCTCCCCGCAGAATCTCTCGCATGCTGCTTGGATCCATTGGGGACCCTGACCCTCAAGAGCAGAGCCTTTTCCACCAAATGCAACTGTAGAACCAATGGTCCAATCTCCTTTGACGTAAGTGTCTCTGACTGAGCTTTGGTAATGTAGTGTTATATAGGTCGACGAGCGATGGACGAGAATAAATGCACTTGGTTCTTCTAATCTACACACGGTTCTCATTGAATGAGAGACACTCTTGTTCACTGTCATGAGTGTAGGCGGCCCTCTAGTGGTATTTGGTAGACATTACATCGTTCACAACTCTCCTAAGTGTATCAATATCAACGCACGAGAATCATGTGGAGCCAACACACTGCCACCACTAGATGGAGACAAAACATCACTGATGAGCAGAGAGGTGCTGCTATGGATGTGAAAAATAACCTTCAGCTTATCAAAACTCTGTTCAGAGGCTTTGGTGGAATCTAAATGTAGAAAGTCAAATGTTTTTGTTTACTGTCTATCTTATTATTATTATTATTATATTATTATTATTATAATTTAACACTGTAATCCTTCCATTTATAATTTAATGTGTTTTTCCCCCCAGTGACCCGCCTGTGGAAGAAGTTTGTTCCATATCATCTCTCTCCTTGCTGTTTAATAAAATAGAAATGCAACAAAATAATCTTAAGTCATATGGCTTTGAATACATACTGTGTAAAACATATTTTCATTTAGAAAATAGAATTCGTCCTTAAATTGATAGATTCCTCCTTAAAGACATCTTTAGTTTTCATTTTGATACTTTTGTAGGCTACTTTGTACAGGTTCGTTATCGGGGCCTTTATTTTGAAAGTCTCAACCGGAAGTTTCATTTGCTTTTCCATATTTAGGTTCCGGGTTGCGGCGAGATTCTGCGTTTTCGCCATAAAAGTAACTTTTGCCGCAGTAACAAGTGGAATTTCTTTAATTTATGAGTTTATGTCGCGTTATATTGCGGTTTACAGCTGTGGATGTGATCAAGCTGCTGTCAGTGAGGTGAGTCAGCGGAAAACAAAATAAAAGTACAGTGAGCTGCAGTCAACAGATAGTGAGTTTTAATACCACCAGTATCAGCAGAAACCTGTTAGACTTCAGAAAAGTATTAATCTGCACCAAATCCTTTTAAAACTTACACTCGTTTAAACCGCTGACTGATGAACATATGAACAGATTTATATCAGAAATGCGGGTTAACTGTTTATTCTGCCGCTAGTTTCCTTCAGCCTGGTTCAGTAAATACAGCAGAATATAGAAAGTGAAAATACAGACTGTCTCTCACTAATGCTGCTGTAATGACGAACCAGTAATCCCTTCAAATAACCTTACATTTACCTTAATTCATGCAAAATCCCCTTAAAATGAGTTAAGGGACTTATTAATGGAGGGGATCCCATCAAAACCTCCTTAAACTGCCCTTAATGTTTGACTGCTTACTTTCTAATTTAATTTAAAGGGAGAGAGGAACTTTCCATTAATAACTCATTAATAACTTAATAACCTGCACAAAAGGCATGAAAAATCCCTTTATTTCTAGAGTCTCTGTGAATCAACCCATGAATAAACCCCTTATAAACCCATGGTACTAACCTTACTTTATTAAAGCTGTTATTTTTAATGGATAATTAATGTTTATGTAATGAGAAATTAAGGACATTTCAGGGATAAAATGAAGGGGTTTGGTTTCGTAGTGGTGTGTGTGTGTGTGTGTGTGTGTGTGTGTGTGTGTGTGCACCCGAGGTGTTATTCTGTTTTTTGTTTTAGTTTAATGTATTCTTGTCTTGTACTTTTCTGTACTTCACGTGTGATTTTCATGTTCTGTGTTTATATGTTTTCACTCCAGCAGGAGAAGCAGCTAACAGATCCAGATCTAAATAAGCCTCGTCACAGACATCATCATCTAGCTAAGTCACAACAATAATGTGTCTCTGTTGAGGCCGAGTTGGACAGAAGCTCTCCGCGAGGGTAAGATTGCTTATTATCCACTTGTTAGGTGTAAATTAGGACAGATTTGACACTTTGAAAACCAATGAATATGTTCAGTGTGAAGTAAAACCTGGACCCTCGCTCCAACCGATTTCCAAATCACAAAAGTCTGTAATTCTAATGTTGTCAGTGTTCATAAAGGACTCATGTAGGCTACAGTCAGTTTGTATGTAATACTTGTGATGAAGGGCGATATAATTAAACATGACTTGATTGACTAATATTCCGTAACTTGGACCAGATGAGGTGTCTGCAGTGTCTCGTCCTTCATCACGGTCTTCTGTCTCTTCCAGGTCTGATCAGCTGATCTGCGATGGAGCGGCCAGACTTGCAGCTGCAGGTGAACAGGAACCAGAGCTAATGTGGATCCAGCTTTTATTTTGGAGTAAAGTGCGGTCTCAACCACATTTTGTGTTGACGAAAAGTTTATTTTAAGCTTTATTGCTTGAAATTTGCAAGCACGGCCGACCCCTCCAGCACGATAATATAATATATGGCGATATTTTGGTGGAACATCATTGCGATATTAAGTTTTGTATATCGCCCAAGCCTAATTGTGAATGAAGCCATAGACAGGCTTGACTCTGTGTGAACGGTCGTCTTCTTCTGTGGTTTTCTTCCTGTCTATTACATCGTCTGCCGGCTCGTGTGCACGTTCCAGAAAACGGTAAGGATCCCGTTTCTAGACGGGACGGTCCGTGGAAATGGAATATGAAAACATGAAAGATGGATTTCACTCGTCTCTGAGTTTTCACATTTCTGTGAGTCACGCTGTACTTGTGAATTCTACCAAAACTCAATCGGAGCGATGTCTGCCCTTTTTGTTTAGTTTTTTTCCACTGGCAGTATTCTTTGGTTTGTGTTGTGTACAATCTCACATTGCAAGCAAGCTACGGCGACACTTGAGTGCAAAAATACAGTCTAGTCCAGTGGTTCTCAACATGGGGTCCAGGGGACCACCAGGGGTCCTTGAGGGGGCTCCAGGGGGTCTCCAGCAAACTGATGAATTGTTAAACTTCAGCATTATTTCATTTACAAGAAGTGAACACAGTTAGAGAATGTAGAAGAAAGATGTTCTGATCAGTTTCTCTGTTATCTCTCTTCCTGCAACACAGACAGTCAGGGAGTTCTGGACAAAATCATCTGACAATAAAAGATAATAAAAAATAATAAAAGATTTTGGTCCGAGAGACAAAATCTCATCAGATGGGGGTCTGTGGCCCTGATGTGGACTAAAGCAGAGTCCTTGATATGAAAAAGGTTGATAATCACTGGTCTAGTCTAATGTCTGCTGCTGTCCTGTGTGTCTCCAGGTCTGGGAGAGAGGAGAGAGGAGAGGAGACGAAGAGGAGGAGGAGGAGGAGAGGAGGAGGGAGGTGGGCTGCCAGTGGGAGAGTCCAGAGGAGAGAGGGAGGGAGGAGAGGAGGGAGGAGAGGAGGGAGGTGGGCTGTCAGAGCGAGGCAGCAGAGAGGAGAGACGCTGCTGTCCAGGTCGACCTGCTGAACCAGCCAGGTGAGAGAGAGACAGGCAGGTGAGAGAGAGACAGCCAGGTGAGAGAGAGACAGCCAGGTGAGAGAGAGACAGCCAGGTGAGAGAGAGACAGCCAGGTGAGAGAGAGACAGCCAGGTGAGAGAGAGACAGGCAGGTGAGAGAGAGACAGCCAGGTGAGAGAGAGACAGCCAGGTGAGAGAGAGACAGCCAGCCTGCTGCACTGCTGCTGTCTCACAGACCTGTCTGCTCACTTTCCTCACTACACACACCTGTCTGCTCACTTTCCTCACTACACACACCTGTCTGCTCACTTTCCTCACTACACACACCTGTCTGCTCACTTTCCTCACTACACACACCTGTCTGCACACTTTCCTCACTACACACACCTGTCTGCTCACTTTCCTCACTACACACACCTGTCTGCACACTTTCCTCACTACACACACCTGTCTGCTCACTTTCCTCACTACACACACCTGTCTGCTCACTTTCCTCACTACACACACCTGTCTGTGGAAACTACAGAGAGGCATGAAGACCACCAGCAACGACCATAATATAAGATAAAAACAAAATTACAAATTACAAAATAACAATGGTCATAGGTGAAATATAACTACATAGTATAAATAAATATATAACTACAAAAAAGTCTCTCTCTCTCTCTCTCTCTCTCTCTCTGTCTCTGTCTCTCTCTCTCTCTCGTTCAATTCAATTCAAGGAGCTTTATTGGCATGAAATACAAAAGTACGTATTGCCAAAGCAAAGTCAACAAATTAAAATTCAAATGACAGGAACCAAACTTGAAATACAACAATCTCCTAAACATACTTGCTCCCTGTCTCTCTCTCTAAAAGCCTGCCTGTCTGTCTGTCTGTCTGTCTGTCTGTCTGTCTGTCTGTCTGTCTGCCTGTCTGTCTGTCAGGTTGGTCTGGTGGGATGTGGCAGTGTGTTGGAGTCAGATCAGATGGACCAGGCGGCGGCGCTCTGCTGCAGCACTGCGGCTCACAGAGGACAGACGGCAGGCCGGATCCAGGACGGACCGACCCGCTCCTGCTGCGCACGACTCTACAGACCGCCGATCCAGAGCCGCATTCATCCCAGCAGACCGTCTCTGTTCCCCAAAACAAACGCACTTCACCGGAACGGCCAATCGGCTCGCTGCCTCAGGATAAACCCACCCGGGACGCGGCTCGTCCCGCCGCCGACCCGCTGCAGGATCCGACCCTCTCTGGACCGTCTGACGCAACAACAGGCTACCGAAGAGGCGAACCGAGCCCGAACGCTCGCCGGCCGGCCCGCCCCGCGCCGCCGGACGCATGCAGCAAGAAGAAGATTCTCGTCCTCAACAGAGAAGGCGGGAGGAAGGTGTTTCTGGTGATGAGCGCCGCCCACGGTGAGGCCGCTGAGCAGGCCGAGACGGATCGAGCTCAGCCGAGCCAGCGGGCGGCGCCGCAGAGCCGAACAACGGCAGGGAATCTTCAGAGGAGCCAAAACACCGGCGTACAGCGGCTGGACGGCGGCGAAGAAGGGAGCACGAGTCGCTCGCCACCTCAGCCGTCGACCCCTCAGGCGCTGACCGGGACCGCTGCCCACCGCTGTGCTTTTCTGCCCCAACAAACCCCCGGCTCGCCGTCAGACGCAGCGCGCAGGAGAACGAGCGGCTCGCTGTCTCCGCCTCCGGTCACCAGGTCCACGCCCCCAAACAGAACTCCAGGCAAATCAAACGCCTTCCTGCCTCTACAAAACGCCCCTCCCACCCTCCTGCCCCCGGACGCCGCTCCGGAGAACATAAACGCCCCTCGGTTCTCGCAGCCGAGTGGCGGCAACAAGATCCTGGTCATGAGCATCGCCGGCAGGAAAGTCTTGCTGGTGATGAACGCTTCTCGACAACCTCCCGCTCGTCCGCAGCGCCGCGCCGCCGCCGATCGGCCCGCCCATCGCTTCCCCCCCGGAGACCCCGCGGCCCCTCCCTCCTCCCTCCCTCCTGCCCCGCCCCCGTACGTAAAGGTCTGAGCCGCAGGTCGCAGCTCGCCAGACACTCGCTGCTCCACAAAGGAGAGAGGCTTTATTCCTGTCCGGTCTGCAAACGCACCTTCAGCCACCTGGGGCCGCTGCGGCAGCACCGCAAACGCTTCCACCGCCGCTGCAGCGCCGCCCAATAGGAGGAGGGACGAGCGACGGACTGAAGAGACGTCCAAACCGCAAAAATGACTTGATTTTTAGTTTTGCTTCAACACCTATCCTGTTTTGGTTCAGGTGGGAAAATCTATTTTCTTTAGATGCTTTGTCACAATAAAAAAAGTGGATCCTAAAATACTCTGTGAGATTCTTGGTTTTTCTTTTTTTTTTCTTTTGTCTCCATCTTTGTTGCTCAGCCTCTTTCTTCCCACAGATCACCTGTCAATCAAACAGTGGGCGGAGCTTGGATTTTCTGTTGATGCAGTTTGAGTTTCTGTAGGTGGAGCTCTTTTCTTTTAAATCATATTTTTTTGGTCAACTTCACCTCAAAATGACAAAAAACAGGTAATAAAGTAATAAAAACAATATCCATATATTTGAATTTGTTGACCTACAACCAAGCTCCTTCAAAATGTGGATTAACTACTAGTTTAATCACATAGTGAAACGACACAACACTTATTTATATTGTTTTGTTCAGCAGCTGTTGTATTTTGACTGATGTCTCACATCAGTTATGAATATTCATGAGGGCTCTTGCATAAATTAGCTGCTGTGTGCATGAGTAATATTTGAATGTTGGACAGATAAAACTTTATTGATTATGTGGGGAAATAGTTTTTAAAAATTCAGTAACGTGTTAAAATATACTTTGTCACATAATTTCTCCTCACATCATTTCACCCATTTTAAGAACAGAACGATTGGAAAACGGGATTAAAAAATCTCATTAATTAAAAAAAAAAATGTATGGATGTAATTCAAGCCCCAAAAATTGAGAAGACTGTCGGCTTTTATTTTGAATCTTACGACCGGAAGTGTGAGTGTTAGTTTCGTGGGTAGCTTGACGCTGCTGCTGGAAACTTGATGCTGTTCGTTATTCTGCAGGGAAACGGAGGAGCTGAAGTCCTTCCGTCGGTGTGAATCTGTTCAGGCAGCAGGTAAAGCATGAAAACTGAAGTCTGGAGTGAAGTTAGCGACCAGACACGAGACAGAAAAGATCAAAGTTAACCAGCAGAAGCTCTGTCTGTTTCAAAGCGTCCGTTGGTTAATTGTGAAAAATATTAGACCTTTATGCGGAAGTTTACTGACTAGAATAGATTGTTATTAACATTTTTCACCTGCGCTGGAGACTTCGTTGGATTAAACATCAACGACAATTCCACCGTAAAATCAGCATGGAGATGTTACTGTCTGTCTCATGCTGCGTTCAAGACAGCTGGGAACTGGGAAACTTCACACTTGGAGTTTCCTGCTTCCCGCTTCAGAGCATTCAGGTGGGAACAAGATGGCCGCCCGAAAGAAATTTTGAAAAAAAAAAAAATTGGACATAGTGAGTGTGACCTTACCCATTGTCTTCTGAAGGGCCATTTTGAAGCCTTGGGTTTAAGATCGCCGCCATTTAATCACTGTTCTTTGAAAAAGACTTTGAGAGACTTTCATCAATACGTTACATGCCCGACCAGACGCAACAAGACGCTGGACCTGTGTTACGGTTCGGTCACAGGGGCGTACAAAGCTCTCCCCCTGCCCCGCTGGGGGGGGCGGACCACAACTGCCTCCAGCTCATCCCGACGTATCGCACTGCCCTGAGGAGGGAAAACCCCTCATCAAACTGGACTGACGACTCCATGCTGAGCCTACAGGGCTGTTAAGACTGTACAGACTGGGCTGTGTTTAAGGAGTCAGCTGTTACGTTTCCTACTGTGTGGACAATGTAATCCCTGAAAGGTTGTGAAGGTGTACCCAAATAGTAAGCCATGGGTGACAAAATCACTTAAGGTGTTGTTGAACAGAAAGAGGCGTGCATTTCAGGAGGGAAACCTCTCAGAATTAAACAGGCTGAAAAGGGAAGTGAAATTTGAAATAAGGAGAGCAAAGCAGAGTTACAAAGAAAAAGATAAAGAGGGAGATTGGGAACAACAGTTTAGGTTCTGCCTGGGACGGTATGTTGTTGGCACAAGGAGCAAAAATAACTCTAAGGTTGTTCTGGAGGGCAAGGTCCCCACGGGTCCTTGAAATCCTTGAAAGTTTGTGAATTTGAGAGAAAAAAAACAAGGCCTTGAAAGTTTTTAAAAATAGACATAAATAGACATGGGTCATTGAAAGTGCTTGAATTTAGAGAAGTTGTTGAGAAGTGTTCACACATTCAAGCCTCTCTTTTTAATTGTTGTCTGTGAGCTTCTGTAAAGCTGCTAGTTCTCATAAAAATTCTCAGTGTTGTAACAGTAATTAACCTTGATCCGTGTCTCAAACTATGCCGTGTTGGGTCCTTGAATTTGAGGGAATTGGGCCTGGAAAGTCCTTGAAAAGTCCTTGAATTTGATGTTTAAGAAGGTGTGGGAACACTGGGAGGGTTTCCCATGTGACAAACAGCTTGCACAAGAGTTCAATAAGTTTTACCTGAGGTTTGACACAGGAATGTCATTCTAGAGCAGAAAACCAACCTATCTGACAGTGGTCCGACCCCTTTTGATGTACGTGCTGTGGTCAATACGTTTAAACACTCTAGAGCTAGGAAAAGCCCCGGGCCTGACAATATAGGCAGCCGCCTGCTCATCTCCTGTGCAGAGCAACTAGGTCTCATTTTTCATTACATTTTCCAGCTGTCCCTCAATCAGCAGAGTGCCGAAAATTTGGAAACAGTCTACAGTTATCCCAGTGGCCAAACACAATCACCCCAAAGTACTAAATGACTTCAGGCCAGTTGCCCTGACCTCGTTAGTCATGAAGTGTTTTGAAAAACTGCTGAAAAAAGCTCCTTACAAAAACAGAGAATCTTCTTGACCCGCTACAGTTTGCTGTAGGGCCGCTCTGCTAAACCTGTTATTCAAACACCTGGAAGGTAGTAAAACGCATGCTAGGATTTTATTTGTTGACTTTTCATCCGCTTTTAATACAATTCAACCCCACATTTTAGTAGACAAGCTCTTAGAAAATTTTGACCTTGATTTTAACATAGTGGGCTGGATTCTTGACTTTTTAACTGACAGAACTCAGAGAGTAAAGCTTGTCTGAGGAGATGTCATCATCCCCGGGTCCCTCGGGTGTGTCCTTTCACTCCTCCACTCCGCCAGCATGACAACACACATTTTAAAATTTGCAGATGACTCTGCTATTGTCAGTCTCCTCCACCCCGATGAAAATGATCATGGTCCTGTTGTAGATGATTTTGTGCAGTGGTGTGATAGGGCATTCCTGCAACTAAATGTGGCAGAGGAAGAACGAAGGACATGCCGATTGATTTTAGGCGCGAGCCCTCTGCTCCTCAGAGCACTACCATCAAGGGGCCGGTGGTAGAAGTTGTAGAAACATACAAGTACCTCGGCAGCTTGATTGACAATAAGTTGAATTTTAACTCCAACACAGAGATGCTTTGCAAAAAGAGCCAGCAACGACTGTTCTGCCTTCGTAAACTGTCAAAGTTTTCATGTTGATAAGACCCTCATGATCCTTTTTTACAATCCTACAGTCTGTATTAACATTTTCTGTAATCTGCTGGTATGGTCTCAGCGTTAAGGCCAAAACTGCTCTTTTTTAAAATAGTGAAAGTCCCGGCTCAGATTTCCCCCTGCAAAGAGCGACAGATACAAGCACTCATTCATTCCCACCGCCATTTCCCTTCTGAACTCAGGCCAGGGGGGTAGTTAGTAGTGATGGTGTTGTTCTTTGATGATGATGATGGTGACGATGATGATGATGATGGTGATGGTTGTGACAATGTTTCCCGATGTTGCCGACCTTGGCTAACTGCCGCTGCTGACACTTCCTTATTGAAAATTCACCTGAGGTTTTGGCCCACAGAATTTGAATGGATAGAACCGTCTTTCCAGTGGTTTTTGAGGGTTTTCCAGGGGTTCTTAAGGGATTTCCAGGGGTTCTTGAGGGATTTCCAGGGTTTCTTAAAGGTTTTCCAGGGGTTCTTAAGGGATTTCCATGGGTCTTTGTGGGTTTCCAGGGGTTCTTGAAGGATTTCCAGGGGTTCTTGAGGGATTTCCATGGGTCTTTGTGGGTTTCCAGGGGTTCTCATGTAACTTTGCTGTCAGAGAGAGTCGGTTGAAATGACTAAAAAGTAAATTATAATAAAGAAATCAGTGGAGCTTCAGTTGATTCTTCTCTTTGTGTCTCCAGGTTCTGCTGAGAGAGTCAGGAACAACAGAATCTGGATCTGGACTCAGCAAGACCTGATTCACCCAGAGGAGAATCACTGGCCTATAGGGTTAGTTCACTTCATGGAGGAGGGGAGGAGGGAGGAGGGGAGGAGGGAGGAGAGGAGAGAGGGAGGAGAGGAGGAGGGAGGAGAGGAAGGAGGGAGGAGAGAGGAGAGGAAGAGGGAGGAGAGGAGGGAGGAGAGGAAGGAGGGAGGAGAGGAGGAGGGAGGAGAGGAGGGAGGGAGGAGAGGAAGGAGGGAGGAGAGAGGAGAGGAAGAGGGAGGAGATGAGGGAGGAGAGGAGGGAGGAGAGAGGAGAGGAGGGAGGAGAGGAAGGAGGGAGGAGAGGAAGGAGAGGAGGGAGGAGAGGAAGGAGGGAGGAGAGAGGAGAGGAAGAGGGAGGAGATGAGGGAGAAGAGGAGGGAGGAGAGAGGAGAGGAGATGAGGGAGGAGAGGAGAGAGGAGAGGAGGGAGGAGAGGAAGGAGGGAGGAGAGGAGAGGAAGAGGGAGGAGATGAGGGAGGAGAGAGGAGAGGAGAGAGGAGAGGAGGGAGGAGAGGAAGGAGGGAGGAGAGGAAGGAGAGGAGGGAGGAGAGGGAGGAAGGAGGGAGGAGATGAGGGAGAAGAGGAGGGAGGAGAGAGGAGAGGAGATGAGGGAGGAGAGGAGAGAGGAGGGAGGAGAGGAAGGAGGAGGAGAGGAAGGAGGGAGGAGAGAGGAGAGGAAGAGGGAGGAGAGGAAGGAGGGAGGAGAGGAGGGAGGAGAGGAAGGAGGAGAGGAGGGAGGAAAGGAAGGAGGAGGAGAGAGGAGAGGAGGGAGGAGAGGAGGGAGGAGAGGAAGGAGGGAGGAGAGGAGGGAGGAGAGAGGAGAGGAGAGAGGAGAGGAGGGAGGAGAGGAGGGAGGAAAGGAAGGAGGAGGAGAGAGGAGGGAGGAGAGGAAGGAGGGAGGAGAGGAAGGAGGGAGGAGAGGAGGGAGGAGGAGAGGAGGGAGGAGAGGAAGGAGGAGGGAGGAGAGGAAGGAGGGAGGAGAGGAAGGAGGAGGGAGGAGAGAGGAGAGGAAGGAGGGAGGAGAGGAAGGAGGAGGGAGGAGAGAGGAGAGGAGGAGGGAGGAGAGGAAGGAGGGAGGAGAGGAAGGAGAGGAGGGAGGAGAGGAAGGAGGAGGGAGGAGAGGAAGAAAGGAGGAGAGAGGAGAGGAGGGAGGAGAGGAAGGAGGGAGGAGAGGAGGGAGGAGAGGAAGAAAGGAGGAGAGAGGAGAGGAGGGAGGAGAGGAAGGAGGGAGGAGAGGAGGGAGGAGAGGAAGAAAGGAGGAGAGAGGAGAGGAGGGAGGAGAGGAAGGAGGGAGGAAATAAACTTGATAGTTTAGTTCTTGAAAAGTTGTGATGTCCATGTGGCGAACCATGTAGAAACCTGCTGTGATTCCTCAGTGTGGAATAATGTTCAGCTGTGTGATGTGAACTGCTGAGGTCATTTTGGGTGATTGAATGATGAAAACGTCTCTATTGTAATCAAATCACTGTTTGAATCATCTTGCCAGTTCATCATGTTTTCGTCCTTCTGTAATGTTGTAATGCCACAGATCGACCACTAGGCGGCGACAAAACAACGAACCGCAGCAGTCAGCTGACTCCACATGTAAATGATAAACTGTAATCCACAACACAGCATCCGTTCTCTGTTATTTATTTTATAGTTTAGTTGTTACGACGTTCTCAGAGGATTTTCTTAATATTTGAACGTTGAAGAAGAAGAATCACTTCCTGGCTGAGTGAAAGCAGCGAATACTTCCTGTTGACCACATGACCCGACTGATTTAACGCTGTTTTTCTCTTCAATTTACCACAGAAATCAATACTGTGTGTGTGTGTGTGTGTGTGTGTGTGTGTGTGTGTGTGTGTGTGTGTGACTGTAAAGCGATGGCCTGCTGTAGTTAAAACAAAATATTGACGAGGAGGGAAAGCTAATTATTTTTTGGGGTTGAATCACTGGAAGCCATCAATTAGAGTCTTATTACACACACACACACACAAACACACACACACACACTAATTAACCTTATCCACCTCACTGTAGGAGCTTAGGGACCAGAACAGTTTATTGCCGTGCCGTCTACACACACACACGCACACATGCACACACACACACACACACACACACACACACCAGCAATTAATCTACATTAACTCCAAATAAATTACAGTTAATATATTATTTTACTCTAAACAAGATATTTGGATGTTTTTTTGCCACAACAAATTATCCAAATCCGAACATTTCCAGGATCCTGGACTAGGCCTGGAACCAAATCAGCCTGACCTCCAGCCACCAGCACCAACCCAGACCAGGAGGTCCCAGGACCTCTAGGGGTTCTTCAGGAGGGTCTTGATTTTTTGAGGGGTTTTGAGAGGGGATTACAGGAGTTATTGAGGGGGTTTCCATGGTCTCAAGGATGTTCCAGGGGTCCTTGAGGAGGTCCTTGGTGTTACCGAGGGGGTTTGAGAGGTCCTTCAGGGGATTATGGGGGTCCTTGGGGGGGTTCCAAGGGTCTCAAGGATGTTCCAGGGGTCCTTGAGGAGGTCCTTGGGGTTTTTGAACATGGTTCCAGCGATAATTGCTAAATCTCAGTATTATTTAATTTGCTACAAAGAGAAAGAGAAATTATATGTTTTATTATCATCTATGATCTTCTATATATTAGGTATATCATCCTATATATCATCCCTGGGGTCCAATGTGTGTGTGTGTGTGTGTGTGTGCTGGTAATGCATTATGCAGATTGATTTTTACAGCAGGTCATTTTGCAGAAGCACACACACACACACACACACGCCGGCGGCAGGGTTAATGTGTCATCATGCAGTCAGACCGGCTGCCGGCTGATTGGACGGTCGGACGCTCAGCCTCATAAATCCACATTTAGAAATTTAGAAAAGCTTTATTGATCCGCTGCTCTTTGACAGAACATTGTCTCTGTGATTGACAGATTACTGTCTGCCCGCCTGCAGTGTGTGTGTGTGTGTGCGTGTGTATGTGTGTGTTTGTATACTACTTTTCAAACCAGATGCTTTACAAACCTGTCTGTCTCTCTGTCTGTCTCTCTCTCTCTCTCTCTCTGTCTGTCTTTCCAGTATTTGTGGTTAATTTTGTATCTTTATTTTGAAAGTGAAAAACATAGAGAGAAGGAAGAAAGTATGAAGAGAGAGAGAGAGAGAGAGAGAGGAATGGAGACCAAAAAGTGTAGAATCAGATATCATTCTTCAGTTCTCTCGGTTTTATCTCTCCTCCTCCTCCCTTCTTCTTCTCCTTCCTCCTCTTCCTCCCTCCTTTCATCCTCCTGTCTTCTTCCCCTCCTCTAACTACTCCTTCTTTCCCTTTTCGTCTTCTCCTCCTCATGTTTTCTCCTCCCCATCCACTTCTTCCTCCTCTTCCTTCTTTTTATCCTCATCTCGCTCTTTCTTCTCTTCCTCCTCTTTCCCTCCTCTCCCTCCTTTCTTTCCTTTTTCTCTTCCTCATCTGTTCTTCTCCTCCCCCTCTCTTCTCTGTCCTCCTCCTCCTCTCCTCCTGTCATCCCCTCCCTCCTCCTTGTCCTCCTCCTTTCCTTTCCTCCTTCCTTCCTCCTACTTTCCTTTCTTTATGTCCTCTTCCTCTTTCCCTTCATCCTCCTCTTCCTCCTCCTCTCTCTACAGTAAGTGTCCAGTAACAGAGGGAGAGGTTAACCGCTCTGGTCAGTGTGTGTGTGTGTGTGTGTGTTAATCAACAGTAAGTGGAGTGTGTAGCTGGACGGAGACGATCAGCCGCCTGCAGTCGATCAATACAGAGATCAATACTGGGAATGGAGGGGAGGATGGAGGGATGGACAGATAGACAGACAGATAGATAGAAGAAGAAGAAGAGACAGATGTAGATGAGACTTAAGTCAATCGTCTCTTAAGGCTTAAGAGTGCAGGTCGTGTGTGTGTGTGTGTGTGTGTGTGTGTGTGTGTGTGTGTGTGTGTTGTATCGCTGCTCCAGTTCCTTGGTCCACAACTTAATTATGCAAAACACTTGTTTATACAGATGCAATATGGCACAATTATGTGTGTGTGTGTGTGTGTGTGTGTGTGTGTGTGTGTGTGTGTGTGTTGACTGTAACCTGAACCCTCAAACTTCAAAACGTTCAAAACCAAATCAAGAAAGTTTCAGGTTCAGGCTTTGGTCAACAACAACACACACACACACACACACACACGCACACACACACACACACACTTCTACAGTAGATCAGCTGCAGAAAGGAAACGTGCCTCACAGCAGCTGGAACGATGCTGACTGGTGATTTTGGTAAAAATGATTCAAAAACTACAAATAAGCAAATTATAAAGAATCATCGACTGTTTTCGGATGAATTCTCTCTCTCTCTCTTTACCTTCATCAACATCACTGACAGATTTGCAGAGATGAAATCTAATAATAATAATAATGATAATAATAATAATAACCTTTATTTGTATAGCACCTTTCATACACAACATGCAGCTCAAAGTGCTTTACATCAATAAAAGACAGATTAAAAAGATAAAATTCATATAAAAGAACAAGCAAGATGCATTGCATTAAAAGAATCAAATCAAGTAAAATAGAAAGATAGAAGAACACAACAAATACTCCCACTTTTAGATGCACATTGTGAGTGAACCCATATGTTTTTCTTTAATTTACTTTTCCCCTGTCCTTCCTGATTCTACTCTTGATCTGATATTTACGTCAGATCTCACTGCCTCAGGCAGACGAGAATCATAGATTCTCCTCTTGGTCAAAAACCTCCCCATCCACAAATGGATGAGAATCATACAGGGTAAAGCTCTGTCCCCCCACATATAGTGTTCACTTGTGCAAGTAAGCATTACCCGGACAAGACCAATGAAAATTTGTACTTGCCCGTGTCAGCTCTGTTGGGATCCTGAACAGAAACAGTTAAAATGAAGGCTACTTAAAAGCTAAGCTGAAAAGATAAGTTTTTAGCAGTCGTTTGAAAATGCTTACAGAGCCCGCCTCTCTAATATTCTTTGGGAGGGTGTTCCACAGTTTAGGAGCAGAGTTAAAAAAGGCTGCATCCCCAATCTTCTTCTGAGTGGGGTTTTGTACTTCTAGCAAACCAGCAGCAGAAGACCTGAGGGTCTTGATGGGATGTAGAACAGCAGGGATTCTGTAATGTAGGCCGGTCCTGAGCCATTGAGAGCTTTGTATACAAGTAAAAGAACTTTAAAATCAATTCTAAAGGACACTGGGAGCCAGTGCAATGCAGCTAAAACCGGAGTGATATGCTCTCGCTTCCTTGTTTTTGTTAAAAGCCTAGCTGCAGAGTTCTGGATCAGCTGAAGCCTCTCAATAGACTTTTTAGGGAGGCCGGTAAAAAGGGCGTTGCAGTAGTCCAGTCTACTTGTAACAAACCCCTGAGTTAGCTTTTCAGCATCTTTCTGGGTTAGGAAGGGCCGCACCTTGGCAATATTTCTAAGATGAAAGAATGCTGTTCTGGTCACCTTGTTTATATGGGAATTAAAAGTTAGATCAGAGTCTAAGATAACACCCAGGCTTGTTACTTCTGATTTGATCCAGGGATTCAGGTTCCCAAGTCTTGTGGAGAGTTCTTCTCTTTTGGCTTTGGGGCCGACCAAAAGTATTTCTGTCTTATCTTCATTCAGTTTTAAGAAATTTGTGTTCATCCAATCATTGATAGCCAATAGACAAGTAGTGAGGGAGCTTAAGGCATCTGCATGATTTGGCTCTACAGAAATGTATAGTTGTGTATCATCAGCATAGCTATGGAAATTGACATTATGTTCTCTGATAATATCACCTAATGGAAGCATGTACAGTGAGAAAAGCAGGGGACCATCTAGAAAAATGAATTTGTAGGTTTGGTGCAGTACGGCAGATTTGGAGAAAACATGAAGTGTGTGTGCTCTGACATGACCTCAGATCCCCATGAAGTCAACTTACCTTTCACTCCTGGAAAAGTCTGCAGTAAAGTAATCTTTACCTTTAACTTTAGCTTTTCTTTCTCTTAAAAATCACACTGACTGGTCAAAAATCTGTGATGTTTTACTGGTTGGTGCAGCATGAGTCGCCATTAAAGATGTTTTCCAGGAAGGAGAAGTAATGGGCTTTTGATATGAAAATACAAGAAAGTAAAAATTTGGTAATTTTATTATTATTATTTTTTTGCTATTGTTAAAGGATAAGGCTGGTGTTTTTAAATACATTTCTTACCGTCAACAAATCCTATGAAAATAACAAAATCAACAATGTGTTTGCTCTCCTCCCGTTACTTTCTGACTTCCCACGTATCGTTTTTATCCGTCAACCCGGAAGTCATCGGCTCCAACTGGAAGCTAAAACCCTTTAAATACAGCTCACAGAGACATAGTTTACATTTTAAAAATCTCTAACTGTTACCATGAAAAGTCAGACTGTTGTAGTTATTACCAAATCAAATTCAAACGGGAACAAATTCTTCATTACGCCGGGGACTATTTTCTGTGCTACAGAACTACTTTCCTGAGATGGAAAACGTGTTTACGGTCGGCTTATTAAGTTGTTTGTTATTTTCATAGGATTTGTTGACAGTAAGAAATGCATTAAAAACACCAGCCTTATCCTTTAAATAGCTGCATATTGGAAGATTAGCTAACGAGGTGAAAATGTCATTTTTTATTTCAGGGGACTTTAAATCTAGCTAGCTAATGTTAGTGGTGTCAAGGAAGTCTGTGTGTGTGTGTGTGTGTGTGTGTGTGTGAGATAAAAAAAACTCAGATCACTTTACCGACACTTAGACCCTTTAATGCTGTTAACTTCACTCCTGAAACACAATCTGTGTGTGTGTGTGTGTGTAAATGTACTGTGTATGCAATATAATTATGTATAACGACCAGCCAAAGCACAATATATCAAGTTGGATGTGTTTAAAAGGTGTGTGTGTGTGTGTGTGTGTGTGTGTGTGTGTGTACTGAGAAATTTTAGCAGGATGGATGGATTGAGGGAAGGATGGAGAGAGAGAGGAAGTGGGAGAGGAGGAGAAACGAGGATGAAAGGAGGAGAGACGAAGACAGAGGGAGAGAGAGAGACAGATATCAGAGGGGAGGAGGGCATGCAAGACTGAGAGAAAGAGAGAAATGAAGAAAGTGAGATAAGAAAAGAAAGAGAGGAAGAAGAAAAACTTAAGATAGAGGGAAGGGGAAGAGAGAGGGAAAAGAGCAAAAGAACGAATGAAAGAGAGACAATGAGACAGAAACAGACAGAAAGAGAGAGAGAAAAGGAGAAGAAGCGACAGATCGCTGACTCCATCCCTCCTTCTTTAAACTGCTGATTGGATTACAGTCTGGATCCATTAGAGATCTGTTCTCTCTCTCTCTCTCTCTCTCTCTCTCTGTCTCTGTCTCCCTCTCACTCTCTCCCCCTTTTTCTCTTTTTCTGTTTCTCTCTCTCCCTCTCTGTCTCTCTTTTTTGCAAAAAATCTACACAAACTGATGTACAGCTACATCTACACAAAGTAAAAACCTGTTTTTAGAAATGTTTGCAAATTTATTAAAAACAAAATACAGAAATATCTTTTTATCTCTGCCAGCAGAGATAAAGAGCAAAAATGAAAATTCAGTCATCTACTCACCCCCATGAACTATTCCTTTAACTTGTCACACCGATTGGCCAAAGTGGGCGGGGCCGTGGGCGGGGCAGTGGGCGGGGCCGTGGGTTTCTCACTGAAAGACATACTGTATAACTTCTGCACAGATTCACATAACACCATCAGACTTTGTAACCAATCTACGGAGCCCGGGAGTGGCCATCGGGAGAAAAATTATTTATGTCGTGGCCACAATTTACTGTAACGTGCGCACGATATGCAGTTCGAGCTCTCGTTTTCTTTTTTCGTGCGCACAAGATACAATTCGTTCCCTCGATCTGGTTCAAATGAGCCCTCGTTTTGGTTTATTTGTGCGCACGAATTGCCAAAACGTGCCCTCGAAATAGTGATATCGTGCTCTCGATATATAATACATGCGCTCTTCACCAGCTTATAAAGAGTCAGTGCACATGTTGGTGATTATGTTTAAATGTGGCGCTGTCCTGGGTGTGTTGCAGCACCTGAGTGTGTTTACATGGCCTGAAGGTTAAGTGGTTTAATATGTTGCAATATTTGGGGGATTTGCCTATTCAGTGTAAACAGACAATGGATATTAGCATACCAAATCCTTACTAGGCATATCTGCAATACCTAAAAGGTTCCTTTTAAGTTGCATTTTTCCTAAAATACAGTTTAACGAAATCGAGGGAACGAATTGTATCTCGTGCGCACAAATTAACTAAAAGGTGCGCATGTTACAGTAAATCGTGGACTCGATATAACTTTTTTTTCTCTCCAAATGGCCACTCCAGGGCTCCGTACCAATCAGCAGACAGAGGAAGAGACAAACCCTCCATTATTAGTCCAATCAAACAGCATGGAGGCTCTGGAGAGCTCATCTCCTGTCAGACAGAACCAGACCTGGTCCAGAGGCAGAACTGCAGCTCTGATGGAACTGAACAGACAGAGAGCTGATTGGTCAGCTGGTGTTGACATCATCAGATCAAATGATTAAAGTGTGTAGAATGTAAACAGGCAGATCTCACGTCACATTCAGGTCCAGTCAGGAAAATGTGAAGTTTTGGTGAAAATCCGACATGTGGAACCAGAATATATTGACAGTAGTGTTTTGAGATTTTCATTTTTAATTAATTTGTATAAAATGTAGTAAATAAAAAAATCCACTTTGAGTTAAACATGATAACACACAAATCCTAATTTAATCCATTTTGAATTCAGGATGTAAGATCACAAACTGTGGAAAAAGTCAAAGGTGTTGAATACTTAATGAAGGTGCTGTGTACTGTAGGTAGTTTTAGGTGTAGTAGCCTAGTAGTAGTGGCAGTAGTAGCAGTAGTAGTAGTAGTAGAAGTTGCAGTAGTAGTAGTAGTAGTAGTAGTAGTAGTAATAATAATAATAATAATAATAATAATAAGCTTTATTTATATAGCACTTTTAGAAACACAGTTATAAAATACTTTACAGTCAAGATAAAAGAAAGACCAAATGCAGTAATAACTACTAAAAGAGAACAAGTAGAATAACAACAATATAAGATGGAACAATAGCAGGCAAAGTAGAATAAAAGCAACACAAAAGGGACAGGAGCAGCATAAAAATATAAAACACACAGGCTTAACACTGGCTGCTAAACTGCGGAGTTTACTCTGGATTTGAGTTGTTGGGCCAAATAGAACAATCTCTGTTTTGTTTTAATCCAGCACTTTATATCAGCAAGGCGAGCCTGGAGACGAGTTAAACTGTCAGTCATGGGGTTTTAGAGGTAGATATAGCTGGGTGTCATCTGCATAAAAATGAAAAGAAATATTGTGCTTTCGAATAATGTGACCCAGTGGTAGCATATAAATAGAGAACAGTAAGGGACCTAAAATTGACCCTTGAGGGACACCACATGTGAAAGAAGTTGGAAGAGATGATGCATTTCCACTAATGACAGATAAAGTTGTATTGGTGAGGTAAGAGCGGAACCAGTAGCAGTAGAAGTAGTAGTAGCAGTAGTAGTAGTAGTAGCAGTAGTAGTGGCAGTAGTAGTAGTAGTAGCAGTAGTAGTAGTAGTAGCAGTAGTAGAAGTAGTAGTAGTAGCAGTAGTAGTAGTAGTAGTAGCAGTAGTAGTAGCAGTAGTAGTAGTAGCAGTAGTAGTAGCAGTAGTAGCAGTAGTAGTAGAAGTAACAGTAGTAGCAGTAGTAGTAGAAGCAGTAGTAGTAGTAGAAGCAGTAGTAGTAGTAGCATTAGTAGCAGTAGTAGTAGAAGCAGTATTAGTAGCAGTAGTAGTAGTAGTAGTAGTAGTGGCAGTAGTAGAAGTAGTAGTAGCAGTAGTAGTAGTAGTAGCAGTAGTAGTGGCAGTAGTAGTAGAAGCAGTAGTAGTAGAAGTAGTAGTAGTAGCAGTAGAAATAGTAGTAGTAGCAGTAGTAGTAGCAGTAGTAGCAGTAGTAGTAGAAGTAACAGTAGTAGCAGTAGTAGTAGAAGCAGTAGTAGTAGTAGAAGCAGTAGTAGTAGTAGTAGCATTAGTAGAAGCAGTAGTAGTAGTAGAAGCAGTAGTAGTAGTAGCATTAGTAGCAGTAGTAGTAGAAGCAGTATTAGTAGCAGTAGTAGTAGCAGTAGTAGTAGTAGTAGTAGTGGCAGTAGTAGTAGAAGTAGCAGTAGTAGTAGAAGCAGTAGTAGTAGCAGTAGTAGTAGAAGCAGTAGTAGAAGCAGTAGTAGTAGCAGTAGTAGTAGAAGCAGTAGTAGTAGCAGTTTAGCAGTAGTAGTAGTAGCAGTAGTAGCAGTAGTAGTAGAAGTAGCAGTAGTAGTAGCAGTAGTAGTAGTAGTAGTAGTAGCATTAGTAGTAGAAGTAGCAGTAGTAGTAGAAGCAGTAGTAGTAGCAGTAGTAGCAGTAGCAGTAGTAGTAGTAGTAGTAGTAGCATTAGTAGAAGCAGTAGTAGTAGTAGCATTAGTAGTAGAAGCAGTATTAGTAGCAGTAGTAGTAGCAGTAGTAGTAGTAGTGGCAGTAGTAGTAGAAGCAGTAGTAGTAGAAGCAGTAGTAGTAGCAGTAGTAGTAGAAGCAGTAGTAGTAGCAGTTTAGCAGTAGTAGTAGTAGCAGTAGTAGCAGTAGTAGTAGAAGTAGCAGTAGTAGTAGAAGCAGTAGTAGTAGCAGTAGTAGCAGTAGTAGTAGTAGTAGTAGCATTAGTAGTAGAAGTAGCAGTAGTAGTAGAAGCAGTAGTAGTAGCAGTAGTAGTAGTAGTAGTAGCATTAGTAGTAGAAGTAGCAGTAGTAGTAGAAGCAGTAGTAGTAGCAGTAGTAGTAGCAGTAGTAGCAGTAGCAGTAGCATTAGTAGCAGTAGTAGTAGAAGCAGTAGTAGTAGTAGAAGCAGTAGTAGTAGCAGTAGTAGTAGCAGAAACTACAAACAGAAAGAACAGGAGGATGAAGGTGAAATGTAAAATGAGCTGCACTCTGGATCGGTGTAAAGGGCCGTTTTTTTATCGTCTATTCAGCTGGAAAAATGAGTGAATCTCTCCATTTGACAGATCATGGAATCAGCACGACTCCCTGGTGGATAACAACTAGAGAGGGATGGAGGGGTTACAAAAAGAAAAAAGATGAAGGTGCAAAAGTAAAAGATTAAGGCTATTAAGGCGATTGAGAGAGAGAGGGAGGGATGCACGAAGGAAAAAAGAGAGGGAGAGAGAGAGAGACAGGTTTGCAGAGAGGAGAGAGGGATAGAGAGATGGAGAATAGGATGGAATAGAATAGAATAGAGTCTTCATGTAGCAGGCAGGCTGTCGGTGTGTGAGCATCATTATGAGCAGTAATGGGATGAATGATCGCTGCGCTGCGTTCAGGGACAGCATGCATGGATGCATCCGGTCAATAGAGTCTAGTGAGGAGAATTGAACCCAGCTCAGGCTTCTATTGATTTCCATTCTGGATCAGAGGAATAATAAAATGGTTTTGTCACATCGCCACACACATTTTCCCCAGGGTCATAAATTATTTTAAAGAGCGATATTATATTCTGTTCTGAATCGCTTTTAAAAACATCTTGCTTTTTCTTCAGATACGTCAGGTTGATATGAAGATTATCAGTGTCATGGAGCTTGTATAAGACAAGACATGATAAGACGAGACATGATAAAACGAGACTTGATAAGACAAGACATGATAAGACGAAACATGATAAGACATGATAAGATATGAGACAAGACAAGATAAGACAAGACATGATAAGACAAGGCAAAACATGATAAGACAAGACATGATAAGACGAGACATGATAAGACAAGACATGATAAGACAAGACACGATAAGACGTGACATGATAAGACATGATGAGACAAGACAAGATAAGACAAGACATGATAAGACAAGACACGATAAGACGTGACATGATAAGACAAGGCAAAACATGATAAGATGATAAGACATGATGAGACAAGACATGATAAGACAAGACACGATAAGACAAGATAAGACAAGACATGATAAGACATGATGAGACAAGATAAGACAAGGCAAAACATGATAAGACATGATGAGACAAGACATGATAAGACAAAACATGATAAGACAAGACATGATAAGACAAAACATGATAAGACAAGACAAGACATGATAAGACAAGACATATTAAGACATGATAAGACAAGACAAGACATGATAAGACAAGACATATTAAGACATGATAAGACAAGATAAGACAAGACATGTTAAGACATGATAAGACAAAACATGATAAGACAAGACAAGACATGATAAGACATGATAAGATAAGACAAGACATGATAAGACAAGACATATTAAGACATGATAAGACATGACATGTTAAGACACGATAAGACAAAACATGATAAGACAAGACATATTAAGACATGATAAGACATGACATGTTAAGACACGATAAGACAAAACATGATAAGACAAGACAAGACATGATAAGACATGATAAGACAAGATAAGACAAGACATGATAAGACAAGATAAGACAAGACATGTTAAGACAAGACGTGTTAAGACATGATAAGACAAGATAAGACAAGACAGGATAAGACAAGACATGATAAGACAAGACACGATAAGACATGATAAGACAAGACATGATAAGACAAGATAAGACAAGACATGTTAAGACATGATAAGACAAGACACGATAAGACATGATAAGACAAGACATGATAAGACAAGATAAGACAAGACATGTTAAGACATGATAAGACAAGATAAGACAAGACAGGATAAGACAAGACATGATAAGACAAGACACGATAACACAAGATAAGACAAGATATGATAAGACAAGACATAATAAGACAAGATAAGACGAGACATGTTAAGACATGAGACAAGACAATTAAGACATGATAAGACAAGACATCATAAGACCAGATATGAACAGACATGATAAGACAGTGCACTATAAGATAATAACTAAAAATAATTTGCACTCTACTGTCAACAGATTTAAACTAGTAGCAAGTCGCTAAGTACTGTAACTGGACTGTTACTGTGACAACTGGAATTAGCATTAGCTTCAGCATTAGCATTAGCTGTAGCTCTAGTTCTAGCCAACTGTGTAAATGCAAAGTTTTACTTCACTGTCAAGCAAATTTTAAACAATCTTTTATTAAATTTAATAAATATTAAATGTGGATTAGGTGAGTTTCCATCAGCTGGTTAAAGAGAATAAATCAACTTCCTGAACGTCAGAATCCACACAAAACATGAAACAGTCTGTCAAGAATTGATTAGTATTGATTAGTTTTGGTCAGGTTCTTGTTGTTTAATGTTGGTACACATATTGTTTCAGAAAGTCCAAAGAAAATCAACCTCAGTGTCGTTGTCAAAGTAGAGCACATTTGAAACCGGCTTCAGAGACGAAGTTCTGGACTTCACATTAACACTCACACATGACTCTGATGTGTCTGACTCCTGTATATAATATATATATGAATATATATATGTATAGTTTCCTTGGTCACACTAAACTGTCAGACCTCCATGGCAGTCAGTGTGAAAATCAAGCAGCTTTCCTGAACTGGAGCGGTTTTTAATATCGTCACAACGCCACGGATCAATACCTGCTGTCATGCTGACGGCAATCAATTTCACCTCGGCCGTTTTTCAATTTCTACTGCTGCTGCTACTACTACCACTAGTGCTATAATAATAATAATAATAATAATAATAATAATATTTAAAAAAATATATAAAAAAAATTATATGGCACTTTTCCAAACAAGAGTTACAAAGTGCTATACTTTGCTATACTTTATCTTGAGACGAGGTAACAAGAACAAGGACCGGGACTCGTTGAGGACTGGGACTCATTAAGGACTGGGACTTGTTAATGACTGGGATTCGTTAAGTACTGGGACTCGTTAAGGCCCGGGACTCGTTAAGGACTGGGACTTGTTAAGGACTGGGACTCGTTAAGGCCCACTCAGTAATATTGAGAAACCATATTGGACGAAATAAATTACCAATACTACTATTAAATTAACTACTTCAGTATAATGAGAGCAATAACAATATTTCTGCAAAATATCAATTTAGAAAAATGAATTTTCAGTTGAGTCTTAATAGAAGATGAAGAGATGAAGGAGAGAGAGAGAGAGAGAGAGAGAGAGAGAGATGTACAGCATTGTGCTGCCAGTATCAAAGACAAAAGCTGCTTTAGCTTCCGCTGCAAGAATGACTAGAATGATGATGATGATGATGATGATGATGATGACCAGACACTGACCACTTTAATGAAGTTACTGGCTGTGGTGTGTGTGTGTGTGTGTGTGTGTGTGTGTCAGCTGCTTGGTTTCTGCAAGCTGGTGGTTCCTCTGGCCGACGGCAGTGAAAAACCTTGGCCTCACTTACAAGTTTCTCTCTCTCTCTCTCTCTCTCTCTCTCTCTCTCTCTCTATATATATATATATATATATATATATATATATATATATGTACAGATAAGCAAAGATAACTTAAAATAAA